>NW_018405745.1:225914-245341 GCF_002113885.1 Mizuhopecten yessoensis
TTGTAACTATATCTGTGTAGGGGGGTTAGTACAGACCTTTGTAACTGTATCTGTGTAGGGGGGTGGGGGGTGGGGGGTAGTACAGACCTTTGTAACTATATCTGTGTAGGGGGGTTAGTACAGACCTTTTGTAACTATATCTGTGTAGTGGGGTTAATACAGACCTTTGTAACTATATCTGTGTAGGTGGGTTAGTACAGACCTTTGTAACTATATCTGTGAAGGGGGGTTAGTACAGGCCTTTGTAACTATATCTGTGTGGGGGGGTTAGTACAGACCATTGCAACTATATCTGTGTAGGGGGGTTAGTACAGACCTTTGTAACTATATTTGTGTAGGGGGTTATGGGTGGGTTAAATGTGGGGTCTAAACCAATCAAACTCCTTAGATTTATCACAACTGTAGAAATTACATGATAAACTAAATATTATGTATCAGGATTGTCCAATATTACACCAATTTCAATTTGGTGTGCAAGAAAATGCTGAAAATGTTCTGGTCTTTATGTTCATTTCAAGCTACAAAAAAGTTTAAGGAACTGTTTTCCTTAGATAATGGTCATATAAAACCATTTGAATTAGTATACTAGTTTGTTATTATTTTATATGAAGATTTACACTGAGCTATGTCTAGGTTTTGATATATATATATGTGATATGGAGGATGTGGTTATACTTGTAACAGGGTATGCTGGCTCCATGTGTGAGGTGGAGATTGACGAATGCGCCACAGACCCATGTCGTAACGGTGGTACTTGTGAGGACCAGATCAACAAGTTCCGTTGTTTCTGTCCAGCAGGTAGGTTTGGATTGGTTCTTCACATCTAAGCCATCGGATAGCCCATCTGACACCTGTCAACTCCAAAAAAAATGTTAACTTCATTTTATCATGAAGGATAATGATATTTGAAACAATGTTTTTTTTCAAGATCTGTTCAATACTTGTCTTTATGCATAAATGTTACATATTTTTATGTAAATATATGATTTGAGAGTTGTATGCTAGTATAACACGGATGAGTACCTCAGGTACTTGGCCTGATGATTTGTATGTTACCATGGTGTAATGATGGCTACATACAGAGATACAATCTTGCCTGTCCTTCTGTACCCAGGTTTTACCGGCACTACCTGCAGCCTCAACATTGACGAATGCCTGAGTAACCCTTGTGTAAACGGCGCTATTTGTAATGACACCATTGACGGATATATCTGCAACTGTTTGCATGGTAACCACCCACACTGTGTTCCCCTCCCCTCTTCCTGTCTCCCTCTTAAAATGGTTAAAGTGTTTACTAGTGGTTCCTCCACTAAAACAGTCTCCTCTCTAGTTGTATGGACCATTCAAGCAATATGCAAAACAGTATCCTGTACATGTGGAAATGTTATTTTTATGAATCCCTTTTCAGTCAATGTATATCTAGCCCTTTATATAATCATATAGTGCTACCAAACAATCCCACATTTTCTGCCAATTGTTCAACGATTGTTTAATATTGATGTGTTTTGTCTTTTACTGTTCTAGATAACTCAAAGATTGTTTGATTTTAACATGTGAATGCTATGTATGATTTCTACCACTGTCTGATGATACTTGATTGCTTTACCGATTGACAACTGTATACTGATGTATGTGATGCTACCTCATTGCCTGTTCAACAAAACTCTTGTATTCTATACCCAAAACCTTTCATACTCCAAATATTTCCTAAGTAAATAGAATGCAAACCATTTTATAAGATTTTTGACTTGTTTCCATACTTTACTACAAGTTAAGAAGTTAACAGTGATGTTTTAAGTTATGATAATTTGACCTTTCAACCTTGTGTTTGTCAGGATTCACTGGGGACCGATGTGAACATGATATTGATGAGTGTGCTGGCATCAATTGTCACTACGGTAACTGTGTGGATCTCCAAGGCAACTACCGGTGTGACTGTTACCGTGGATACACAGGCAAGCACTGTGATATGGACATTGATGAGTGTGAGGCATCCCCATGTCAATATGGTGGAACATGTGTCCAACTCCGAGATGGTGGCGGTTACGATTGCCAGTGTCCACTTGGAACCTCAGGTAAACATGCCATGCTAACAACGCATATTTATTACTTTGTATGTCGGTCTTCAGGAGAGGAGAAAGTCATCTTCACAATGGCAAAATGTCACAAACAGTACACACAGCAAGTCTCATTATGGTGATGACAAAATCATTTGGAATTCGTTTGAAGTTGCATAGGATAATGCTTACATTTTATCTTAGAAATTAACAATAGTAACACCTGTCGTTAAGAGTTAATCGGTGTCCTCTGCGACCTTGTGAGTACCTATATCATACCTTCACACAGGTATTGGTAATTAAAAGATGAGAAATCCGCTGTAGTGTAAGGTTCCCACCCAAAGATTCATGGATGGATAAACACATGTTACATAGGCACAAAAATCATGTTTTATTCATGCATGAATGTAATTTATCTGTGTTTATGGCTGGGGTGATCTAACCAACGATGAGACTGTTGTACTAAGCTCGTAGATAGCAGCAGATACAGATATAGCCTACCTTTTATACCACCGGTTTGTAAATCATGCACTTATTCAGTCTTATCTTACTCGATTATAAAATCATTTGAGTCATCCTTGAACACTATTGCCACCCCCAATTTCATTTCATTGCAGATGTTTACAAAGTAATTGTTATACAGTCCAAAATGAGACATATTTATGACCCAATGTACTTTGAAGTCAATTTGTCAAAATGAAAATCAGATATAATTACAGCATTAAAAAAAGTAGATTTATTTTAAAATGGCAGATGAAGGGGTAAGGGTTTTTGGTTGCTGTAGATAGTGTCTGTTGTGGCGTCGGTAGGACTGTTAGTCTGGTCATCCTTCTCTCTGTCTCCAGGCAGTGTAAAACAAGTATAAAACAAAGAAAGCACCGTAGTCCAATATTTTTATAAGTTATTTTATATTCTATGACAATGATTTGATGATTAATTGAGGTCAAGGTCATTATCAGAGTTAGATTATCAGTGAGAAGGTTTAAAGGTTGTCTAAGGATAGACAGTAGCTGTATGATACGTACACTGGAGGGGTTAACAGTTAACCTAACATAAATAAAAAACAGGCATTAATTTGTCATCTCCTGTATATGTTTTATCAAGAACACTATTTTTTCTATATTTTCTCCAAAACGTGTGATTTAAGTGTTGTTGCTGTTCTGTGTCTCATCATACATAGTATACCCTTTTACTAACAGTAAAATATAACGCTAACAGAAAATGTGGTGGTTTTGTCCATGTTTAGATGTGCTGCACTTGCATTGATTGTAAATACTTGATTACCTGGGGTTAGAAAGAAAGTAATTTATGAAGTAGATGTGAAATTGTGTCACAGTAAGGTAACCGGTACTGAACCCTCATACTTAAATGTCCCCGTACCTTAATCAGATATGTGCTCGATGGAGCATGACTGAGGTAGAACTGGGTCGTCCCAGGTAGGTGGTACAAGGTGAGTCACCATTGACGAGTGAGATAACACGACAAATTGCCCTAATCCCCGCCTATAATTCTACCTATTGGTAGGTAGAACCCATTGTCACAACGCTACAACTCACTAACTTGCCTCAGGGATTAAAATTTAAAAGATTGAAAAAAGTAATATTATCCTGATTGTAGCCTTTGTTTGGTTGTTAAAACTCTCAGAGTCAAACCTGATACCAAGATTAGTCGTATAAAGTGGACTTTAATATTTCGGATTTTGATTTGATGTGAAAAATCGAGAGAAAGAGGCACATGCAGAGCTTTCCCACGACCAAGACTGTTTATTACCTAAATAAAGATGAACGTTGCTTCTTTGGTAGAGAGTGGAAGATGAGTACATAGCCTGTATATTTTTAATAGATATTATCTGACTGTTTACATAAAATCATCAAATGGAACACTAATTAACAGAAAATATTGACAAGAAATTGCCAATAACATTGGTATGACAATAGAGGATGATTCATCAAGGTGGGATGATCAGTGAAAGGCTTGAGATCGGGGACTGATTTATCTCAGATCTCTTTTCATCTCTCGTTAAAGATGTGGAATGTTTTTTGTAATAAATGACTCATTTAACAGTGTATGTAGATTATCAAAAAAAATCATATTCTCTACTTTTTTTTAACCATTAGTTTACTGGTAATTCAAATTCAATTCTAAAATTTCTTAAATAATACACAGGATTTTCATATAAAAAAAATGAAGATTTTTAGAGAAATGTTCAGTAATCTCAATGCTTGTAATGTTTTTTTACAGGGAATCAAATGTTAGAAACTTTTAATAACTTGAGAGGATTAGTGCTGCATTTCATCTATGTATATCCCCGATCATGCTCAAAGGGGGGATAATAGCATTTGGCTGTCACACAGTAACAAAGCCATTCTAGATTACATATTTAGACCAGTGATTCCATTTTACCATACCATTTTAACTGCAGACATTTAGCCTATCCAAATCCTGATTAATAAGGTGATTTAAGGAACTTTTCAATGCTTATGATTAGGTAAAGATTAGATTTGAAAGTTATGTGTTATTTAAAATTTAAAACACAAGATTTTCTTTGTGAACTGAAATTGCATGTTTATGATTGTATATTTTCTAAATCTCTACGTCCCCAACAAAGACATAACACTTAAGTTTACTCCTTAGCTTAATGCTACTTTTATTTGATAAAATAATATCGAAATGAAAGAAAAATTGTTTTCCCAGCAAACGTTAATGTTCCTTAAAACAAAGTGATGTAATTATAAGATAATTTGTTGATGGCTTTTCACACGTTATCTGTTTCCAGGTCTGAACTGTGAGAAGAATCACAATGAATGTGCTAACAACCCCTGTTTAAACGACGGAATCTGCCAGGATGGCATCCACTCCTACTCCTGTACCTGTGAACCAGGCTATACAGGTAAAAATCCCTCCTTTATAAAAACATCAGGTGCTTCAGGTGTCACTGCAAAGGGCATCAGGTACAAGACAGACATGTCTGAGATTTGAGTTCAATTAGGGAAGAGGAGGAGGGAGGATTTGGAATAACTTATAATACCTGTAGTTATTACACCTGTTTGGTGATAGAGACAGCAGGATAACTGATAGCACTTGTTCTACTTAATTCCTGTGATTTGTAATTTGGTGATTTGTCGCTTGATATATAAGTAAGTGTGGATCTATTTATCAGAAATGTACAGATGTTGTAATAGAATTGGAAAATGTTCAGGAAAATTTATATTTGAATATTTAGCTTAAAGATGGTAATGAGAAATAGAATCATAATTTTTTTGATATTTCATTTTTTTATTGATTTTCATGTGAACAATTACATTAAGACAAGAGACTAACCTTACATTACATAACAATTCATTACATTACAATACCCATAGGATTATATACATGCTTGAATTCAACATGAACACTGCTAAACATTTTTTTAAAGATATTTATTAACATACCCTCATATACCTCCACCTTCATTGGTGGTTTAATTAAATCTTAACACAATAGTTTCAGGATAAAATATTCAAGTTCACTTTGAAGCTAATTGTTCACCTTTTTCTAGCAGTGCCTTTATTCAAGTTAATTGTTAGCTTAGCTATAGATAAGTACACTTAGACGAATAGACATACATATTCATTACCATAACGACAAAGCCTTTGTTTATATTTCACTTTGTTCCTCCCTTTGGGATAAGGCATGCCATCCTCCCCACCTTGTTAGGAATTTTCTGTATTCATTTCTTGATTTATACCTAGCCTCATAGTGTTGACATATGCCTGATTTAATAGAATCATGAATTTGTCACATAAGCAATAATCCAGTGGTTAAGAAGATCAGTGTAAAACTGTCTTTTATATTTGGGGTGATATTTGATACAAGATTCTGTACCCCCAGGACCTTGGTTGCATTTTGTCTGCTGAATTCAAATCTATCTGATTTCTACTTGTACAGGGAAGAACTGTGAGATTAACATTGACGAGTGTGCCTCCAACCCATGTCACAACTCGGGCAGGTGTGTGGATGGTATAAACGGATTTCACTGTAACTGCCCAGCAGGTTACTACGATGAGCAGTGTTTGTCAAATATAGACGAGTGCAACAGTAACCCCTGTCTCCATGGCGGTCGATGCAAGGATGGTGTCAACAGGTAAATAATAATAAAAAGCATGAAACCCCAACAAAATCATGTGACCTAAGAAAGAACATGAAACCCTAACAAAATCATGTGACCTTAGAAACAACATGAAACCCCAACAAAATCATGTGACCTTAGAAACAACATGAAACCCTAACAAAATCATGTGACCTAAGAAAGAACATGAAACCCTAACAAACATAATCCTGGACATGTTTAAAGGTTTTAAGCCATTTTCATGCTTATATTATCTGGGTAAAATAACATAGAAAGAAAAAGTGACAATTTTTAAATTAGAAGCAGGAAACCCTGATGGTATAAAGGGAGACAACTTTCTGAAGGTGTCTTACTCTTTCTCTTTTAGGTTTGACTGTTTGTGTCCTGATGGGTATGAGGGAGCTCGATGTGAGTCGCAGAAGAATTACTGCCAGTCCAATCCATGTCAGCATCGTGGTACATGTTTGAAACTCCTTGGCGGCTACACCTGTCAATGCCTGGCCGGTTACACAGGTACGCACCACGCATCTCTGCATTTGAGAAATTACAACAGCCTGAGTCTTATGAAGAAGGCTGTTACATAGAAATGCATTTGTTAACTATGATGTATGCTTATAAAGTATGCTTACAAAGTTTTGGTTTTTTAATTATTTAATTAACTTCGGAATGATATCTTTAAGAGAAAGGATTTCTTAATCTCATCTGGAATTTCAATCTCTATTCTAAATAATAAATCATTTTAAAAAAGTCAGTTTTGAAGAAAATATGGATTGACAATAACAAACAGATTAATTTCAAATATTAACAGTCCTTATGAAGCTTATATGTATGCAGAGCTTAGACGTGATCACTTTTCTGTTTAACAGGTATCAACTGTGAGATAAACATTGATGAGTGTCGCAGTAACCCATGTGTTCACGGTAGCTGTATTGACCTGGCCAACAGCTATCAATGTCACTGTCAGGTACCCTGGACTGGCACCAACTGTGACAAGAAAATGGATCCCTGCAGCTCCAACCCCTGTACCAATCATGCCACGTGTACCAACGACTATGACTACAACGACTTCTCATGTAGCTGTCAACCCGGCTACACAGGTAAGCTTTTAGTTATTCTTACACATTCAGTCCAACAAGACTGTCTATTGAAAGATATAAGCATGACTGCCTTGGAAAAAAAATCATATTAATGATAAAAATACCCATTTATATAGCACTTTATCCTGCTGAGTACTTGACAAATCAATTTTTCTAAAAAGGCATATATAGTAAAACTTAGAATATACATGCACAATTAGTAAAAAAAAACAACATGAAATACGATTTCAAGGATACTGTTTCTGCTTTGTATCATCTCTGGAGATGATGTATCCATTGCATTCCAAAACATTGATTGCTTTAGATCTTACAAAAAGGACTTATACTAGTATGACCCACTGAAGTCTTATGGAATGTCAGCTACAGCATTGTTTCAGAATCAATGAGATCTACTTTATTTATAAACGATTGAATGAGTGATGTCACCATCTCACTGATATTTATTCTGTCCCCAGGTCGCTACTGCCACCAGGATGTTAATGAGTGCGAACACTCGCCTTGTACTAATGGTTACTGTACCAATACCGTGGGTTCCTTCAACTGTACTTGTCGTGTGGGTTTTGAGGGGAAGTACTGCGAGCTCGACCACGATGATTGCTTCCCGGACCCATGTATGAATGGTGGCACATGCTTTGACAAGACTAACGAATACACTTGTGTGTGTCGTAAGGGCTATACCGGCACCAATTGTGAGATAGAGATCAATGAGTGTAATTCCAACCCTTGTCAAAACCAGGCCGTTTGCACAGATTATGTTGACTCCTACGTCTGCTCCTGTCGTGCAGGATTTAGTGGTGTCCACTGTCAGAACAATGACGATGACTGTACATCCAGGTAGGTCTCATATTTAAAAGTATTCTACAACGACTACCGCTCCTCATTCTTTTATATAACTCAAAATTTCATGTTTGATAAGCAAATAAAGCCAAATTACTAAAGTATGTGCAGGCCGTAGATTATCAAGAATTGTGCCTATTCTGTCCTCTTACAACTCCTTGAAATATGACGTATGATTGTATTTTTAGCTCCTGTCTACATGGCGGTCACTGCATTGATGGCATCAATGACTACAAGTGTATGTGTGAACCAGGTTACACTGGCTCCAACTGTCAACATCGCATCAACCCTTGCGATTCCAACCCCTGTATGGACGGTGGTACCTGTGATAACCAGGGCTCTGCCTTCAAGTGCTACTGCCCCTATGGCATGACAGGACCTCGTTGTGAGGCTTTTGTTGACTGGTGCACTGACAACCCATGTAGGAATGGCGCCACCTGTTCACAGGAGGCACACTTGTACAAGTGTTTATGTTCGCCAGGCTGGAATGGAGCAAGGTGTGATATCAGTGCCGTCACTTGTCGCGCTGCAGCCAGCATAAAAGGTCAGTACAAGTTACACACATGTTTCTGTACTTGGAACTTGCATATTATGCTGTGACTAAATTAGAATTCTAGGATATGAGTTGATTTTGTTTAATCAATTAAGGTGCTTAAATATTTTCATGTTTCAGGTGTCCCTGTAACAGATCTTTGCGAAAATGGAGGTATCTGTGTCAACGTAAATAATAGCCACAGGTGTAAATGTAGCCCAGGTTATGAAGGCAGCTACTGTGAAGATGATATCGACGAATGTTCATCGGCGCTCTGTCAAAATGGTGGATCATGCCATGACCATGTGGGGAACTACGAATGCACCTGTCCAAATGGCTTTATGGGTGCTAACTGTGAGGCGAATATAAACGACTGTGCCAGCAATCCGTGTGCCAATGGTGGTTCATGTCACGATCTGATTGCAGACTTCCAGTGCTCTTGTCCACGCGGCACCCGGGGCTTGCTGTGTCAGTATAACGAGGAGGACTGTTACACGGGAGCATGCCATCACAATGGAACCTGTGTGGACAAGGTCAGTGGCTTTGAATGCATATGTCCCCAAGGATTTGTTGGTGAGCATTGTGAAGGTGATGTGGACGAATGTCACAAACTAATGCCTTGTGACCCTGTTGGAACCTTCAGCTGTGTCCAGCTAAACAACGACTACCGCTGCGACTGTAAGCCAGACTACACTGGGCGACACTGCGCCCAGCCAATGAACTTCTGCATGCCCAATCCCTGTCAGAATGGAGGAACCTGCACAAAGGCACAGCATAGCTACCAATGTGCATGTACTGGGGTAGGTTATATTTTTCACATACATTAATTAATCTTTCGATATATATATCTTAAACCTTCTCATTATATTCCGAATTTAATGGTATTATAAATATACTGGGTATATAAAGTTGTGAATTCTAAAAGATGTGATACGTTCAACTTTTCCTTTTTATTCAATTATGCAAAATCTGTTTTAAAATATTTTCATGTAAGAGCTGCCTGTCAATGGCAATGTATATTGATGAATAAGAACAAAACAAACAAACGTTCAATGTGCATTGAGATTTGGTTGAAGCTGATATCTTGTCTCTGCTTGATAGGGCTACTTTGGAGACGTATGTGAGCTGAGTGCCTGTACAAGCTCTCCTTGTCAAAACAATGGTATTTGTATACCTGGTATTCATGGTTTTGACTGCATGTGTGAACAAGGAGTGACTGGCGACCGCTGCGAGATTGATGAGGTTGATGAGTGTGTGTCATCACCGTGTCAGCGAGGAACCTGTCTGGATAGACCAGGTGGGTGGTACTTAGATTAATGGGTTTTTTTTATAGACTGGTGTAGACTTCTGGTGATTAGTGTCATTTATTAAGGAAACTTCAGTGTTGCAGTGCTACCTGCTACATTTAATCCTGATACAACATTCCAAGACCATAGTTCCCTCAACAAAAAGTGTTAATGGTTTTCACTAAAAAATGGGGGGGAAATGCAGAAAAAAGGTATTGCCTAATTATGGTTGCTAGTGCACCCTAATGGTTACAACGGACGCTACATTTATGTTCGACAAGTGTCCTAGCACCAGCAAAAGAGCACTTTCACTATGAGGTACCCATATAGTTATCAGATATGTATGCTTCGTTACTTGAAAAAAAAAAATGATATATTCTTAAAT
Organism: Mizuhopecten yessoensis; assembly: GCF_002113885.1. Classification (NCBI taxonomy): domain Eukaryota; kingdom Metazoa; phylum Mollusca; class Bivalvia; order Pectinida; family Pectinidae; genus Mizuhopecten; species Mizuhopecten yessoensis. The sequence continues at coordinate 236,217 of NW_018405745.1, forward strand.
TGGTATGTAATGTTTATGATGTATTTGACAGGTCGCTACGAGTGTGACTGTCCTGTCCGCTACACTGGAGTCAATTGTCATGTTTACGACCCTTCATCCCCTGGAGGCATTGGGACCAGCCCCATTACCACGCCCACACCCAATGGGGGCTCTTCCTCCTGTCCAATGGCAGAATGTGCTGATAAAGCTGGTGATGGAATATGTGATGTATGTATCAAAGATTTGCTCCGCCATTCCTTTTATTTGCACATTATTAAAATTTTGAAAGAAAAATAAATATATTTTTTCGCTTAGTTGCAATTAATTCTTGAAAATTAACTTTTCCACTCAGTTTAATTATTCTTGTCCTGCATTACTTTGTAAAGCCTTAACTTAAACCTAATTGACTTTTGCAGAAAGAGTGTGCTATTGTGGACTGCGAATTTGACGGTGGTGACTGTTCGTTAGGTTTCCTGAAGTTGTGGCAAAGGTGTTCACAGCCACGCAATGGTGTGGCCTGCTACAATGTTTACAATAACTCCCAGTGTGACCAGGGTTGTAACAATCCAGACTGTCTGTTTGATGGTGGGGACTGCAAGGTGAAGGAGCCCTGCAACCCCAGCTACAATCTGTACTGTGAAAAACACTACAAGAACGGACATTGTGATGCCGGCTGTAACACTACAGCCTGCAACTGGGATGGCGGAGACTGCAGTAAGAAACCAAAAATCCTTCCAGGAACAATGGTACTCATTGTCATGAAGACGCCTGAAGAATTTCTTCAAAACTCATCAAAATTCTTGAGAATTCTGGGACAGCTTCTCCAGATAATTGTCAAAATAAAGTTGTCAGAAACTGGAGAGAAAATGGTGTATCCATGGAAACCTAAACCAGACAGTACATTCTCTCGAGCAAAGAGATATGCATTGATGCGTTCACTGCGGTCCGTTCCTGATGATGAATATATTGGGTAGGTCATACATTGAAATGTCAACCTCCAAACACCATATATAATGTTGATATGCAAAGAAATTTATTTCTAACGATAGATTCTTACATTTCCTCTGTCCTACCTGATACAGGATGTGTGACGTCTATAGGTTTATCCTTACTGAATGGTAATATTTTAATGGTGAATACCTGTGTTCAATATCTAAGTGGTGGAGGCTTGTTGATGTGATCAGGGTCTTAATTATGCTTATTTAGAGTGATCTTTGTCTAATTGAGGCATGTTTGATTTGATAATGGTCTTGGTGATGATAATGATCTCACATCAGTTTTACGAGAGGGAACCAGTACATGTTTGCAATCCTTCTGTCCTTCTGTTTGACACTGTCCGGAACATGTATTTAAACCACCTACAATTGCCAATATTTTTCCTCGTGAGATGGCAGAGTGTCGCATTCTGAAATAAAAGGTTTTGTGCCCCACTTGTATAGAGCTTATGTCCATTTTGTATACCAAAGTTTGTCTGGAAACGGGGAATATTGATTTCTCGTCATACTTTATTGTGTTAAGAGTGATCTAATTTAAGGCTTGTTTTACAGGAGTGAAGTACACTTAGAGCTGGATCGCAGTCTGTGTCTGGCCAAGAACTGTCTCAGTTCTGTGGATACTGCAGCAGAGGTGCTCGTAGCCTCCATACAAAATGGCTGGACCCCACTTGTACCCATCCGACAGGTACAAGGTAAGTGACACTCAATCTCTTATTTCGTAACATGAAACTTTTGCTGTATAGCTACTTTCATAGTTGTCATGGAGGCAACAGAACAAGTGATTATATGTACTCATGAATAATTTACACAGTGAGTAGGTGTCTCTGAAGTAAAATGTCAGGTAGCTAACCAGCCCCAGGCATCAGTAAGGTTTAAAACATTTAGTAATGCATAAACTCACCAAAAGGGGTAGCCATTCAAAACTATAACATTGTGTGTTGCAGTTCTTGATCAAATCCGCCCTACAACACAGACACCCGTTGAAAGCAGCATTATTGCACCTGTCGTTGCTGCAGTTTGTGCATTGCTTATCCTTACCTTTATCATCGTCGTCGTGCTGTCCAGAAAGAGAGCCTCTGGTAACACTTGGTTCCCAGAAGGATTCTTCACAACCGCTAGCAGTACCCAAAAGGACACAACCAACTCCTCCAAACGCAGAGTTCCTGATGGGGAGGAGGGAAAGTGAGTAACTTAGCCTTCTTTTCAAAACAACTGAATTTATTTATAAGAGCTGAGAATTGTTAGAAAATATACTTTGCTGGTAAATGTATGATTTAGGTTGTCAGATGTGATAAGATATACACTATATTAACAGGAATATGAAGGGACTATGCGATGGACTTGACCACCATGGCTGTACCTCACCCCCTTGGGACACAGATGACCAGTCGCCCAAGACCAAACGGGTCAAGGTAAGTACAGATTCAACATTCCCTGTTTGGGACAGTGTAGATTTGATGCAAAACACAATAATATGCTTTATATCTCCATAAAATTACAGTCAGAACTATTTAGAACTATGTAACTAATGAATTTATAACTGGTTTCTTTTTTTTTTTGTAATCATATGTAATTTAATGTCTTCTATATTATATAATGTATTTTGTGACGCGTTTTATGCTAATAGCTGTTTATACAGAAAGTAGATTTGTTTGGAGGTTTGATACTGTTGGAAGCCTGTTGTTTTGTTCTACAACTTCACAGAGGATATTGTCGTAATAAATCCTGGCTTATGTTACACTAATTTGTAGCAATAGGTTGGCTTGCGTTGTACAGTATGTAATGGGTTTTCAGCTTGAGCAGGAAGATTCGGAGTATGACCGAGCCTCAGACATGCGTCCCTGGACCCAGCAACACTTGACAGCCGCTAACATCCCCAATGATATGGCCTTGACCCCTCCAGAGGACCATAGTGGAGTTAAGGATGTGGACGTGCGAGGTCCTGACGGCTTCACCCCACTCATGCTAGCATCGTTTCGTGGCGGGGGTCTGGACTCAGGTGTGGATGATGACTCGAGTGGATCAGGATCTGGAGAGAGTGGCGATTCCGAGGATCGCTCCGTTGATATTATCACAGGGTTACTTATGCAAGGTGCTGCAATCAATGCCCAGACTGACCGCACAGGTGAGGCTACAGCAAAGGAATCGGGGAAGGGTTATTTAAATGAAATATGTCTAATGCCTTTTGATATTATGCAAACCATCTAATTCATAAGTGTAAACTGTAGGGCAAGTAGAGAGCTAGTAAGAGACAATTTTATATTAATGGAGACTTGTTGTGGGTTTATAGAGCAATGATTATTATTTCCTGTCTTTTATCCTTTGCAGGAGAGACGTCATTGCATTTAGCAGCTAGGTATGCAAGGGCAGATGCTGCAAAAGTTTTATTAGACGCTGGAGCTGACCCAAACTCAGAAGATAGCACGGGACGACGCCCTCTTCATGCTGCTGTCGCTGCTGATGCTCAGGGTGTTTTCCAGGTATGTGCTGCTATTTTCCACTCTGTAAATAAGAAATTGACAGAGATACCTGAAAAACAATACCCAAAACAATTAAATTGTTGTGGGTTTTTTTGGTATATTTAGATCAGCGAATAACATTTCTCTATTGCATCTCTATTGTAGATTTTATTACGTAACCGCTCCACCCACCTCAATGCTAAGATGAATGATGGCACAACGCCCATGATCTTGGCTGTACGTCTTGCAACCGAGGGCATGGTAGAGGAACTCATTAACGCTGAGGCTGATATTAATGCCTCAGATGAATATGGTAAGTGTTCTGTTGTTATTTTTCATTTTTCTTTAACAATTAAAACCATCAAGTAGAAAACCTTCATAAGTGATTTTATATTTACATGGACTTTGATCATTTCACAGCTTATATCTATGTAGTCTTGAATTACATGCATTATCAAATTCACACAGCTTATCTATGTCACTTTGGAGTTACATAGCTTTTGTATGAAGCTCCGAAGTCAACCAGCTACGTTCTATAATCCTGCAGACTTATTACTTACTTATGTAGTAACATAGTTTTTGTATGTAACTACAGAGTCATCTTAACAATGTGCACTCAATGTATTCTGTTTCTATTTTTAGGTAAGACAGCGTTACACTGGGCCGCAGCAGTCAACAACGCCAACGCTGCACAAGTGTTGTTACAACACGGCGCCAACCGCGACGCTCAGAACGCCAAGGTACATCAACAATCCAATCAAATCACTTCTACCAAAACAACCTTATGGCAATACCTCACTTAAACATTTTTCTGTTTTTGGTGGAATTTATATTCTGTATTATTATTTGTAAGATACATTTTTTGTGTCATGCAGAAAACATATGAGGATAACATTGTTTGTAGTCGGCATCCTTGAGTTACAGATTTATTTCCAGACAGGCATTATCAGATTTTCCTGGAATGCTTACAACCTAAGCCCATCGCTCAATACATGGCCACATTCATCAAATTTGGATGAATTCTTGTTAATCAACTAATTTGTTAATGCTTTTATTTTGGGTTTTTTCCAGGATGAAACTCCACTGTTCTTAGCAGCAAAGGAAGGAAGTTTTGAAACAGCCAAGATTCTTTTGGATCATTTCGCAAATCGTGATATAACAGATCATATGGACAGACTTCCAAAAGACATAGCTCGTGAGCGTCTCCATCAGGATATTCTACAGCTTCTGGACGAATACCCTGTAAACAGTCCAAATGTGTCAATGCATGGTATGCCAACATCACCAAATCATCTTCATTATATGCCACAGAAACACTCAAAACCAAAGTCACGGAAAAATAAAAATAGCAGTCCGGGCCATCCTATATCTCCTAATGGAGTTTCCAATGGACATACAAAGAAAAGTCGGCCCAAAAAGAAACCAGCAAAAAGTGCTAACAGTAATCGTGTGCCTCGCAATAGTGAAGGGTCTTCAGTAGGCACAGTGTCCCCCGGAAACCCTATTGAGTCACCACAGGTGTATGAGCGGACACCACCATCCTATGACAGTATGTACGGTAAATACAGCCTTCCCCTGCCCCAGGGGGTAATGCATGACCCAAATATGTTAGGGAGTGGCCAGTTTGACCAGGCAATGGAACAATCAGAGGTGTTGTGGCACCAGGGCCACATGCAAAACCCCCATGGGGGGCCCCTGCCCACACCACCTCACAACCCCAATGTGGGGCCACTTCCAACACCACCTCACAATCCTCATACACTGCCACAGGCCACATCACCACATAGTATACCCGTCTCCATTCCGACGCCTCCAAACAGTATGCAGTCAAATGGAAGCCCTGCCCATGACAAGATATCACCCATGAAGAAAACCTACCCAACATCCCCAACACACATACAGGCAATGCAGCAACGAGCTCGGCAGGAGCGTGCTCATGACAGCCCACTGAGTAGGCAAAATGAACAATTCTCATATCAAAATACAAATGTGGTTGAGAACATTCCAGTGACAGCACTATACACAGACAGTTATGGGCAGTCGTCTGGTCAGCATCACCAAACAAAGTACCTTGACCAATATCCCACACCCCCCTCCCAACACAGCATGGAGTCCCCACCCCAAATCATCCATGCGCCACTCACAGATCATCACTACCTAACCCCTTCACCAGACTCTCCAGGCCAGTGGTCAAGTTCTTCTCCGCACTCCATCTCAGACTGGTCAGAAGGTATTTCAAGCCCTGACCAACCTCTACAGAACCGGAGCAACAAACCAGTGTATATCTAAGTGTGTGGCCATATGTTGTAGTGCTCGTGTCTCCTAAAGGTGTAATAGTGACCGCTGATGGTGTAGTTATGAAACCAAATATTTACACTGACCTATGGTCAATACAACAGTACTCAGCAAATGTTGAGACAGTGGTGACTTTTCCCAAATACTATTATCTGTGTGTGGTAAGATGTGGGGAAAACTAATCATAGGATGTGTGCTCTCCGTACTAGAGGACAAGGGAAAACTAGTGGTTTAGGACAAGCACATCCTAGGTGGAACCAGTAGCCCTACTGGGTTATAGGGCAGTGTGTATTGAACCAAGTGTACTGCCATCTTAAAAGATGTACAGTTTGGAACCGCAAGCATGCTCAGAGATGTTAAATAGTGTTCAGTGTGCTAGCAGTCCAAACCTCCGATCCTGTGGATCTCTTGCATTTAAACTTGTTTGTCTGTCCTTCATAAGGAGTCAGAACATTTTTAATTATGTGTCTCCCCTACCCTGGGATGTATAACTGGGAGTTACAGAATGACCTGCGTCTCCCCACTGGGATTGGCAGGACTAAATGGGACCATTCATCGTCATTATCACAATCCTCTATGTAGACATGTGTTGAGGCAGCAGTGACTGCCATACAGAGGTGTAATATATATTGTCAGCATTTTAAACATATGTCAGTGTACCACTTTTTTTTATTCAAATGGTTTAGATTGTCATTTCCACTACTACACTGTCAAAGTTGTTGAACCTTTAAATATTGAGGTTTGTTTTACAGAAATTTGTTTCCAATTTTGATGGATTTTTTTTTCTTAGAAGGAATTAAGAAGACAGTGTTTTTACTTTGAAAGTGTTTGTACAATTGATTATATTGGAATCTGTAATAGTGAGATTGATGCCCTCATTCACCCTCCCAAATCCCCACCGGTGGGTTACTATAGAGGGTGGCCACTAGGGGGCATCCTATCGGGTGTATAATTGCAAGTAGTCTATAAATAGATATGACAAGTGCATGCTGATGTCCAGTCAGATTTCTGCACTCATTCCGCAATTGTAGGTAAATATAGCCATGTGATCTCAGTCGAAAATATTACATCTATTGTACATAGTTATTTTTGTAAGTTTTCTACACAGTAATGTCCAGAAATGTCTTTCTGACTTTTAGCCAGAAGTCATCTCATCCCCATTTACCATTATTTGTCGCAATGTGAACAAATCTAAGGCAAACCAAAGACTCACCAGAGTTGTCCAAGACAATACTAGATTATATTGTACTCATGTGTGGTGATGTTTTTTCAGTTTTTTGTTAAATTCTGTTTTCAGATATTAAAATTCTATATTTTTAAGACCAAATAATTGGCTGAATTACTGAAGGATTCAACAGGAATATGATAGCTTTAATATAACAGTCCTCTGTCACTGCTATTTTCTCCCACAGAGCAGTTAATTGTTTATGTATAGTATCTTTATACCTTTGTGCATTAAAGTGCTATAAATTAGACTACAAATAAAGATAAGATAATTCTCTACAATCCTGGTAATCCACGGTACACTAATGATGGGAAGGGGTCAACCCTTTATGTGGTTTGATCTGATTCCAGAGTTTAAAGGCACCCTCACAAACTTCACGAATAACTCGGATATACAATTCCAAACCTCTAGGACCAACTCTCTACTAATGACTGTAAAAACAGAAATGTTTCTCCGTTTTCTTTTCACTCGTGACCAAAAAGGTGAATTTGACATGGAGCAAATGTTGTGATATGTCATTTTAAAACAATGGGATAATGAATTCAACGCAGGCAAATTTGTTTAAAAGGCCTGGTTTACAGAAAGTAAATATATGGTGCTATATATTCCACAGCCCAGGTCCCAGACCCTAAGTTATCTTCGAAAACATCGAAACGGTAAACAATATTGATCATATTATAGAAATACGATAGACAAACAAAAGGTTAAATATTCATGTGGCTTATTCTTTCATCAAATTGTCATTACCATACAGGAATGAGTGTTAAGAGAAATGTTTGAATCGTTTTGTATTGGGGCATGTTTGTGATAACACTATTTATCATGTGGGCGTTTCTGGGTGTGTGTAGGGCTTGTGTAAAGGAATCGCCTATCCCAAACATCATACAGATACTAATATCAGTAAAGAAATATTGCAAAGGTCAAGTTGGTGCATGTTATATAAAATGAAATGCTTTAATGTTTGTTTTATAGCAATGAAGTGAACCCCTGAAAAAGTCCTCAAACGTTCCCTCACACCAACACTTCTAAAGGTCGTAACCCTTGACAGCGGTCACAACATGGTGGACATTATACTTGTTACCACCGCAAAACTACATTTTTATATGTATTTTTTTATCATAAAGCAAATTACATTGATATTGTATTTTAATAAAATTCTGCAATTTATTTTGAAATGCTTTTTATGAGTTGAAGCCCACCGTTAATTTTGATATGGTTTATTACAATACCCAGTCCATATAGAGCTGGAGTGTGGATGGGCTACAAAAACATACTTTTTTATCTTATGACTTTATAGCAAGTTTTAAATGAAATGTGTTTTTATATATTTTCACTAGCATGAAATATGTATTATAATGATGAAATGATGAATTTCTTCAAATATCGAGAGATTTATTACGAAAAAGTATTTGTTACAACTATTCTAGTTATGTGTTTGTCACTGTAACACAGATTTGTGTTATTAGTGTTTAGTTATGTGCCATGAACAAAGAAAGCAGTGTATCGGCTGTTTAACCCCTAGTAGAGGACACTTCTGTCTGTCCTTACTCAAACATTGTAACATTAAATATTACAAAGACTATTATGTTTTTTAATTTATAAAAGTACCATTTCATACAATTAAGACATTAAGAATATGATGCACTGGCTTAGAAAGTTATCACTCTCTTTAAAATAAGGTTGAATCTGGACTCAAATATTTAGGATCTCATTTTCCTTTGAAATAAATTTGTTGTTGTAGATTCAAAAAGTGAATTTTAAAAGTATGTTTGCAGACCAACTAAATTTCAAAGCACAATGTCAGAAGTTGTTGATAGTTTTCTGCAAGAGAAATAAACCAGTTTGAAGAAGCGGGCCGAGAATTGATTATAGAGACATAGGACGATGATGTGTATCCAAAGATCAAATCTGTATTCAAATCAAAACCCCTTCAGAAATTTTTATTTTTTTTATTTTCGAATGGAACAAAAAATCATAGCAATTTCAATGTCTTGATATTGAACAAAACACAAGTTGGTTAATTTCAAAATTGGAGCTTTTGAAGTTGTACGTGGAAGTTGCAGGTTGTTGCCGATCAGGATGTTGTCCTGGTGTGTGGGTAGGGTGAATAGTGCTTTGTTGTGCCTGTTTGTACGCACTGTAAGTACTCCAGGAGGCACAGCATGTTTGGGG
>NW_018405745.1:245511-264581 GCF_002113885.1 Mizuhopecten yessoensis
AACATCTTCAAATACCTATTGTTTTTGTTTTTATACGGTATTCAGTCATTATGCTTTGCCATTTTCATTTTTCTGAATATCTTTTTTTTAATTGAACTAAGTAAATATTTTCATACTACAAATGGCCAGTTAACATGTTTCTTCATCAATGATTTATTCAGGGAAAGTATTGTAAACAAGACTAGAAGTAATCTTTTATTGTAAACAAGACCAGAAATAATCCTTACCTAAATAGTCTGTGTTTTCAAATCATACCAAATATTGACATTGGTATCGTCTTTATCCAAAGAGCTTTTTTTTTCACAGAAAATATAAGTGAAATATACATTTTTTAAAGAGATGAGTGGAGTGATGGTTTACCTGAAGCAATGTCTGAGCTGGGGTAGAGCTATACCCCTGTTATCTTGCAATGTTTGAAAGGGACGTAGAGCTGTACCACTATTTTCTTGCAATGTAGGGCACAAGCTGTTTTGTAGGTGATATATTTTGTACAGTGATAAGTTATTATCCTACGATTGATGCTACAGCAGTATGTCACTTCTATAGCTTGCCATGGTAACCATGTTGTTATGGCAACCATTGTATATTACATTTATAGACATCACAATTTCTTTAAAGAAAACAAAAAATAAAGAAACTTATGTAGATATTGTCTTATGTTGTTTCTCTGGGTATTTATGTCACAATTGGCCAGGTGAGTTTACGCCATGGCAAAGCGCTCATCCATCCGTCGGTCCCTCTGCTGACTGGTTTCTGGAGCATATCTCAGGATGGCAGTTTCGAATCCTAACATAAAGTCACTGTGGCTTCTATTTGACCTTGTCCTGAAGTACTAACAGTTTTTGAGAAATATCTCACTATTTCATGAATTGGCATCAAACTTTGTACTTTGGTCGGAAAGGTTGCATGTTGTATACAAAATGGAGTCACATTGTCCTCTATATGACCTTTTACGTTGACCTCAAGACAAAATAAAGTGTACAAATTCTGAAGCATTTCTTGGCTACCGTTTCAGGTATGGATTTAGACTTTGTGCAAGAGTACTCAATGGTCAAACAATAAACTGGGCAATAAAATTGGTTCACTGCAACCTCAATATGACCAAAAGTTTGATATACAGCATAGCTGTAGGTTCCCAGAAGGACATCTTGGCTACCATTTTATGTAGGGTCATCATGGCAGTGTGTTTTCCGATGAAATCAGGTTTATGAAGTAGATGCCCAACCAACTGACCTTGGCTACAACTACCAACCACTATTGAGGAACCAATTTGTGGGGTGCAGAGGTCTATGAAGCCCAGTGCCCTATTTATGAAATCGTTCTCGTGCTCAAACATGGGCAATGTCCTCACACAAACTTTCTTATTACTCACTTAAATCATGTCAAACGATCAAAAAGTCGCATGTAAACATTGGTAACAGTATTGGGGTTGAAGTCTCTTCAATTTTTTCCAAATCATGAACAAAATGAGATCTTATTATTAATTTATAACTGGAACAAGAAATTAGGTTGAGTACAAATTCCATGCTTTAGAACAGCTTTATGAATACAGGCTCAGGCTTTGAGACTTTAATAAAATCTCGGGTTCTTAACTGAGACAATTCTTAACAATTGTTCTCGGTGTTTGTTCTTAAAACTCAAAAACTTTGAAGTTCCTCAGCCATCCAGTGCCTCATTAGATCCAAAGTTCCTCAGCCATCCAGTGCCTCGATAGATCCAAATTTCTCAGCAGTCTGTAAATGAGTCTAAGCAATCCTGTTTATCGTTCGAATTGGTACTCTTTTCTAAATATTCCCACCCTATGGAAGGTTTCAAGGTGATCAAGGGCACTTTATTTTAATTATAATGTGTAGAAACATCCACCTGCCAGAATTTGTTTTATTTTGGTTTTGATTGATGGAGGACATATCTATTTGGATTAGCCCTAATGTCTCGGCAACATTGATGGAGGACATATCTATTTGGAATAGCCATAATGTCTCGGCAACATTGATGGCATGTGGCAAACCTACCATAACCATAGAAAAATACAACACAAGACAAATATACTTCATCTTATAACTTTAAAGATATCAACAGCTGACACAACAGTAGGATCAAACAAGATTGATGTACAAAACAAGTATTATTAACTGGTCTGACAGGACCTGTATTGGGGAGTAACAGTGACGTGTCCATCAATACAGAGTACATTATAAACGTGTTCTGTACAACTGACTTACAAAGGTAATTTCCTGTCGTACACGTACATTAATGCATAGGTATCGTGTTAAATACAGGTCTACTAGAACTCAAAAATGTCAGTACTCCAATGTCATCACAGCTTCCATACAACTTACAGATTATACTGTTTACAACACAAAGTTTGTAAACAATAAATACGGACAGCCTTACACTACAAGTTTACAATGTAAATAAACCTGTTATCCTATTAACAAGGACAGTATGATTGATCAACAAATAAATATGCCTTTTTTCAGAAAGATGAAATTAATAACAAGCAATTGATTTTATTGAACGAGTGATTTTGTGAAATATTCAAATAATAATTGTTAACTGGCCCTTTTTTTCAAATAAAAAAGTTTAGAAGAGAAGCATATTAATATACATCTACAACATCAACAAACACTCCATACTTCATATAGATCCTCACTGACCATAACCTTGACTCCTGCATGACCTTGACCATACTTGTCCTTTTGATTTGCCAGAACATCTCAATAATAAAAGAATATTGTAAAATGCACCAGAAGCTGCTGCTTACACAAATGCAGAATTCTACACACACATTTTGCATCTTGGTCCTTAGTTCTGTTCCTGTCAGGCCGTTGATATATGACAGAACCATTTCACCTCGGCTAGGGATGAGAGCAATTTTCAAAAGTAAATCCTGAAACCTCCGTATTGTCTTATATGCCTTTAAATAATACAGTGTATAGTAAGATTTAGGCGACAAAAACTTAACATCAAACAAACTTTTTTAAACAGCTCTTTTAGTCCTTCCACACACTGCTACCAAATACTCAGTTACAGTTTTTGTGAAAGGGGAGATAACTCTGACAAAATTTAATCTATAGCAATCTTCTGAATTTTATCCTGATTGGAACACCTGTATAAAATGATATATAGTTTATGGAAAATTTCTTTTATAATCGGCAAATAACCACAGAAAAAAAGGAACATTCTAATAAAATTTAAATAGGCAGACAAATCCTATGACTGAAAATATAGACATGTTCAATTTTAAGAATTCAAAATCAAATAATAGCCATGGTTCAGTGGTTTTCCAGAGCGGTTTTATGCTGAATTTTCAGATTTTTTTGCAACTGTCGAAACACACTTGTTTTGAATACTAGTTAACATTATCTAATCTGTCAGTGGTTCAAATCAATTTCTTTCATTATACATTCTGCCTAAATGTATATACTACCAGGTGAAGTAAGTGCTAGACATAACTATTCTGGAGTGCTAAGTCTAAATTGTTTACTTATAACTCTGAGGTTTGCCTCGACAATGTACTCTGAATGGCAGCATGATAAAGATAACAACTCCAGAAGATACTGTTTTAAATCACAGCTAATGTATTGTAAATGATAAACACTTAAACGAAGTACGACAACATCACATAAATATCCAGACAAGCATCAGAGAAATCCATTTACAAAATACTGTAACAAAAAATGATAGCCTGATGGAACAGTTTGTTCATCTCATATACTAAACTGAGTTGTGAAGAAACCTGTTCAGAAATTTTGAGTATGACAATTTCAATGGCTTCAAAATTCTAATTTAGAACCAAAAGTTTCCAAATGATATGAGAGGATTAGCTTGATAATGCTGGGGCCATAACAATAATGTGTACGAAAGATCTGAAGCATGAAGTTTTTAGTGTACTCCCAATGTTACTGGTGGTACAATGAGACAAACTTGTAACATCATCCCCAAAACATCTCAAACATACGTCATCATTTCTACGACTTTCCAATCACTATGGATACTCCACAACCATGTCGTCAATATCAAAGCATTCACTTTTACTCGTAGTTAATTGCTAATTGATGCATGCCAATGGTTCTGCTAGAGTGTACATATATTGCTGCTTATAATTAAAAAGCTTTATGACATTGAATGTCTTTGAATAGAACATACAATAAATAACAGTCACAACGAGGTACGGTTTCTGGTCAGTGTAAGAGTTCGATATTAAAACTCACCAGGCTCTGTCCACTTTAAAACGTAATGAATACGACAAACGTTTTAACCAAACTGGTAAAATTGCAACAGTTACATAAATAGTAAATGCTGAAGTAGAACTGATGAATTGGTACAACACGAGTCGACGACTTCGAGATGAGATTCCTCGTAGTTATAGCGATATTCCTACTCCAATCATTTGTTAAATGTTTGTCATCTATATTTCAGTGATTCCCTTGTGCTTTGTTCCTCATCCAAGCTCTTAAGCTCTCCATCCTGTTCCTGAGACACTTCTCTGTGACTGTTAAGCTAGCACCTGGAAACACAATACACATACAGACATATAGGTACATCTTGTACATCAGTGACTGATTAAAGACTTGTGATCTCTCCAAGAATATGAAAACGTCCAACTCCAACCTACAGTGTCAATCATTGCCAAATATTTTTTAATGTTGTGTCGAAATACTCAACCCACTGCTGATTGTTTTAAACAGGTTTTTTTCTGGATTTAGAGGCAGATAAAGTGCCTCGAAAATTTCCTTTCCAATTGGTATATTTTTAAAATGTGACCCCAAAAAAACATCCGAAAAAGATCTTAAAAATCAATTACAATGTAAAGAATATTTGGAGTAGTTGGACTAGAAAAGCACCCTGTATAATGTCAAGATTGATGGAAGTTCATTTATGTGTAAAAGTTGATTTATAATAATAGTAATTATGACAATGACCTTTTGATCTGGAAAGCAATTCAAAAAAAGAGCTTTTAGCATTAAAGCCCTTTATGAAGTTGGAGCTTGATTGAGCCAAGAAACTCAACTTCTTGTGCAGAAACTGTTTTGCTATTTTCAGTAACAGTGAAGCTTACATATCAATTTTGACTTGCAGAGCATTTCCAGCAAGGAATCCTTGTTAAAAGTGAACATTGGGGAATAAGAATTATCATGCAGATACAAATTGGCAGAGAGATAAATGGACAGGCTTTCTTATAATGACCCCCTGGACTTTTGATGCCTCAGGAATATTAAAGTCCGGAGTGGTTACATATGTGACTCACCTTTTAAAAGTGTTGTTTATAACCTAGCTACTTTGCCTTTTCTTCTTTTTTCTTTGCTGCTTTTTCTTTTGCCTTTGATTTAAAAAAGAGAAAACCATTTTAAAACAAGTTCTATAAATTCTTGTACTGCTCATTTTAGTCAGCTTCAACTAAATGAATTAGAAATGTTATCCAGAGGTTAACTAATACCCCCTGTATAACCACAACACACTGAGGTTAACTAATACCCCCTGTATAACCCCCATACTCAGAGGTTAACTAATACCCCCTGTATAACCCCCATACACTGAGGTTAACTGATACCCCCTGTATAACCCCCATACACAGAGGTTAACTAATACCGCATGTATAACTCCCATACACAGAGGTTAACTAATACCCCATGTATAACCCCCATACACAGAGGTTAACTAAAAAAACCTGTATAACCCCCAAACACTAAGGTTAACTAATACCCTCTGTATAACCCCCATACACAGGTTAACTAATACCCCCTGTATAACCCCCATACACAGAGGTTAACTTATACCCCCTGTATAACCCTGATACACAGAGGTTAACTAATACCCCATGTATAACCCCATACACTTTTAGAGGATCAATTTCAGAAATTTCAGTAGACCTGTGAGAGTATGTTTTTGACTCCTAATAAGGAGCTTTGATTCTTAAATTTTAAAGGACATATTTTGACCCTCGAAAATTCAGGGAAAAAAACTATTTGACCTCTGAAATTGCTAGATTGCAACAGTCAACTGAAAGATCTGAATAACATTAATTAAATTACTCTGATTTAATGCGCAGGAAATGATTCACATGAAGGGAGATAACTATTTATAAACGGATTGAATCAGCATATTGCTACACCTACAACAGTTAATAAACCAGGTGGGATTATTTGAATGCAAAGTTTTGTTGAAATCCATTTTATCCTTCAGGAGAATCAGACCAAACAAGGGTTTGTTAGATAAAGTAAATCAAGTACTATTTAACTATCTTAATAGCATTGAAAACAACATGGTGGTCACACATTCAAAGGTTTATGTGATTTTCAATTAATTATTGGTACAGTATCAAGTTGGTTGGTTGGTTGTACTGGGTTTAATATCTTATCAATAGCTAAGGTCATTTAAGGACGTGCCTCCATGTGCGTTGTGTATGCGTGCATGTGTGCTGGAGACAGGGTTCGCATATTTATTTCCTTGTGATAACGTGGATCTGTTGCTGACTTTATAGTGTTATCTCACTGAAATACCATGCCTAAGGCATGTAGCACTGCATTCCGCCCGGTCACATTATACTGATAACAGGTGAACCAGTTGCCATTACCCTAAACGATAAGCAGGGAAGAACAACTACCATTTTTATGTCCTGGAATGCACATACTGATTCCAGTGTGATCCCCTTACTTTGTTAATGGGATATAATTACAAGAGTTATTCAAAATATTAGGAGGAGACATCTCCTCATAAAAATGAGACAAGAAAAACAATGCACAACAGACTTAGCACTTACCTTCTCTACTAGGGGCACAAGCTGCTTCTGCTCTGCTAATATCTTTAGTAGTTCCATGATAAATGGTAGGTAATTGTGCTTCCTTCTGATATTTTCTGCCTGTTCCATAAGAAATGTGACAGATTACAATTAGCCTACAACCTATTTTCATGTTGATTTTTTTTTAATAATGTGTACATCAAATTTCATCCACAAAAACATAAGATGCTCCATCCCCCCATCCCCTGACAAAAAAAAATAAAAAAAATGCCTGGAATTATTTGCCTTAAGCAACGGTCTATGACATTAATTCGGAGTTCACATACACATACACCTACAGTACAGTACCTTGTATCTCTGTGTTTTTCTCTCCTCCTCTTGAATTAGCTCCTGAAGATGACTTAGCTCTGTTGGAATGGTGTCTGTTTCCATGGCATCATCCTTGAAACAAGCAATACTGGCATTTCTTTAATGTCACCAATTAAACATGTATCACTTTCTGTTATCAATTAGTACAATTATCACTTCCATGCCACTAATTAGCCAAAATAAGTTTACTGTCTCCAATTTTTACTTATTAAAGTTCTGAAATCATTTTCAAAATTGCTGTACTACAGGTTAATCTCTACATACCTGTTGATGTTAAATCAAATTAACATTATACAAAAATGAAAACTTCAGGTTGTTTCAAATTTTAAAGGCTAGTTTCAAGTGAGAAAATAACCTGTAATCTTGAAGTGAGCTCGGCGACCCGTCTTTCATACACACTCTTTCTGTCTGATACTATCGCCATCAGATTGAAGTGGATCTCATCTGTACTGTACCTGAAATGACAATTTAGATCCTTACAATTCTATTGCCTCCAATATTGCAAAACAAATACATTTTATAGTTGGGAAGTTGGTCCTTCAATAGATGTGTTACTGATACTTACTTTTGCATCCTCTTCTCTAGGATGGGCCTGACCAGTGTAAGCCAGTCAGTCTCCCCTGGTATGGCACCTGACAAGCAAACAAATCTGAGCTCAGGGATTTCAAGAATAAACAGAAATTGCCCCAATTGTAAACACAACAGGGGACACACACTATAAAAGTAGACTTCAAGATGTAAACTTGTATGGACAACAATCAATAAAGCACAAACATATCAATAACTGAACCAGTCATAATAGTACCTGGGAATAAATACTAATGTAATAATGTCGCTATCAACGGATTTCAAAGGTCTCATTATGTTTCTTTAAAATTGAATATTTTATGTGCTGTAAATAGTCTTAACTATTTCATTCTTTTCTCTCGAAATTTTAACACTGTTTAACTTTTGATTCTTTACAACATTTGATTGCATATTGCACAATTAATCATCACATCACACACAAACTTTTCACTGCCTGTGCTATATGAACATGTTACTTGTATGCAGTAAGTGGTCAAGCACAGATGATCCTTTACTGACCTAAATCTACTGGCCCATCCTTAAGACCATCCAACTCATACAGGCGTCCATCAATGGGGAGATAGCCTACAAAGTGATACACGTCGTCATCCTTCTTTGCCATCTTCTCATCAAACTCAAACATTTGTTGTCTGTACAGATAAAAAAGTCAGGAGATAAAACACATTAGGTCCACATATCACTACAAGTCACCTAGAATACAGGTCATCATAAGTTTGGTTATTTGAAGACTAACCAGACTTTTGTTACTTAAATCAGTATAAAAGTCTGCCAACAGAAATTGGGTTTTTTTGTGACACAAAATCGAAGATCAGAAAAGTCTTCAGGACACAAATCAAAGATGTGAAACATTACAGAGACAATAATTAAAGGTGAACTTATGATATATAAACATGTGCCAGGTCCCTGATTTTAATTATTCAACACTAAAACAAACAGTCGTCTACTACATCTTTTTAAGACAACATCTTTGGTGATAATTCAGTGACCATTAAATAGAATATCACAAACGACATGCAGAAACTCTTGTGGATTTACCTCTATATTAACACTGTATTCTCTTACCTGGAGAAACTATTGTGGACTTGTTTGATGATGTCCGAGTTACTCAGGGTTAATCCACGCAACTGAAATCAAGTACAAGTTAGTTATTTTATTCCAGCACATCTACTTTTATCCAGAGAAAAACCAAGAGTGGTCTTTACACACCACACCCCTGAGCCCCTGCATGGAGAAACATGTGATGTCAAACCAAGATGGTATTCAGAATGTATTGCATGGTATTGGTGATATGAAAAAACAAAACATCACTAGGGATGAACAGACTAAGGGACTTATTATTACTGTAATAACATGACATGCTGTGAGTTTGACATACATATAAAAAAATTAACAGAAATTGGGCATTTGTATATTTATCAGATCAAAATTTTTGTATGAAATTCTGCCCATATGTAGTATAAGTGTTTGTTATTGCAAAGAGATTTTATGAAATATAAAGGAGTATTTAAAGTTTAACTTACTGCTGGTTCAAATCCTTGGACAAATTCCTTGAATGACTGAAGTGTGTCTCCAATACTGACATCTTTGTGTTCACAATTAAGGAGGATACTGAGGATGGCCTGCGTAGCACATGCATTGTTGATGACCTGCAACATATAAAACATAATACCACTGCTGAACAACTAAGATACCCAGGTCATAGTTCAACCAGTCTCAAAGGTCACAATACAAACAAGCTTACAGGTCACAGTTCAACCAGTCTAAAAGCTCACAGTCTTATACAATGTAGGTCATTGAATGTTATTAATATTTTTTCTGAGTGCTGAAAAAACAGATACTTACTTGTTTGGCAAAGAATATTTTTTCCAGCCTGCTGTCTTGTACAATGGAATCTTGTGGTTCTGATTCAGGTTGCCATTTGAACAAGAATATCAGGCCATGTACGGGTCTGAAAATAAACAAATAAGTCATGTTATACATTCAAGAATATTATTTGTCTTTAATTGAAAAACAATAGTTTCTCAATCCATTAATTAATAGACTCTAAGATGGACTTTAGATATGGCAGAGTGTGTATTACAATTTTATTACGCTTATAGAAGTAAATTCAGCAAAGCAAATCGGAAACATTCAGCTCTCACTAACTTTCAGTTTTCAGTTGGCGACTATGGATGGTCAGTATCCACATTTACTTTAAATACTGCCATAATAAATTGATTATACTGTCATTGACAACATGCTAACTGTTATTGTGGTTAGTTCACTGTACTGAAGTCCTCAACCTTTACCACTTTAAAAATCTAATTGGACCAGAGAAAAATAAATACTTTTGTGTCTAACGAATCTAGCCCTGTCAGTTCCTGGTGATAGAGTAGTAAATCAACTGGACCTTTAATTTAGAGCCACGTTAGAACTGTTCACTTACCATGAAATTTTTGTATAACAATACTTAATACATGAAAGTGTACAACGTCAAAATTGATAATGTGCATTGCAATTAAGATAACGATCAAATTAAATTACGTGTTAATGAACAGTTTATATCAATTTTACTTGATGCTGGCAACAATACATCACAGGACTAAGAAACAGTTATCAGGTTGGGGAAAACCACCAACTTGCGCATAATACGCAAACTCGCCAGTTGGAGTAAGGATTTGTTACTAAAAATAACCCAAATCTCTTTAACAGTAACTTTTGCAAGATATAATTAAAAATCGCATTAATTTACAACAAGGTTAATAATATTTTGCTAAAGATGTTTCCTGAAGGCATTTGCTAGTTAGAAACTTGATGTAACTTTACCGGAAGTATTGCATCTATTTTCGGTACTTTCCCACATGCAAATAAAGTTTTATTTTGCGTTTGTATTATGTTTCATGACTGAAAAAATGCGACTTGGACAAACAATTTGCAAAAGTTAAGATGAAAGTGATTTTGGCTATAGTAACAAATCCATACTCCTATTGGCGTATAATAGGCAAGTTTGCGTATTATAAGCAAGTTAGTGGTTTTCCCCGACCTGGTAATTATACACACTTGAGTTTATCAAAACTGTCCGGATCCATACTCCATATTTCTTCTACTTGAATACCACTACACCCTAAAAGAAAAAATGAAAAGAATTCATCGTACCTATTTAAAGCTGTTAAAAGATGACAATGTACGTAAGCATGGTTAGTTTTTTCATTGTAAGAACAAGACAATCACTGAATCAGGTCAACAAAGCTCTTCTTTTTTTCTCCTTCTAAATATAGCATTTTAAATCTTAAACGAGATTTATTTATTTACACAGAGTTGGTTTTATCGTACTTATTGTGCCGAGATAAAGCTCGTGCGTTTTCCGATGATTAAAAGGTCCGGCACTTTTTGTCCATATTATCCTGTTGAATTGTGATACGCTTACAGCATTTAACCACAAATACTAAAAATATATAAACTCAATAGTTATCTTACCAAATCCTTTGATAAGTTCTGTGAATACACCAGGATCACTTTCAATCAAACACCAATCTCCAGCACTTGTCGCCATTTTTGCAATTTATACCGGAAGCCGCACATGGACCAGCAGAAGAGGCGTAAGTAATGGATAAATGTTTATTATACTCTCCTTTTCTACTTATTTTTATGTTAAATATTTTTAAGAAAATCGTAACTACTCAATAATTAGTCAAATAAGAATAATGTTAAAGATTTTATCGAAATATATCAAATTACATTATTGCCATAGTTATCGATTAGTTTCTCCTCACAGGAAGTATAAGGTGTGAACTAATAAAGTGAATAGGAAAAGGATGGCGGATTCAGAAGAACAGCCTCATAACCCAAACAAAGTTTATCCAGCTGTTGCGATGGTCTGTACGAAAGATGTATTTTGGGAAGTACATATTCTTGTGGGGTTATGTATTTAAATAGGCCATACAATATAATGATCATCCTCCAAAAGTTTGACATGTCAGTAATGCTCACAATGTCACTGACTTCTTCATAAGTGACTTCTTCATTAGCTAATTAATTAATCAGTTCACTTACACTCTAATTAATAAAGATCAAAACATTCTTTAAGAGTAATTCTTGCTGGGTGACAAACAGTATTTTTTTCAATAGTAGGACTGTAAAAGAATTAATATTTTCCAATGATTTGTATTTCACATGACCCCATGCATTAATTCCCCAAAAATACAAATTAAATGACTGAGACTGGGGGGTGTTATGATAATGCATTTAAATTCTTTTGTGCAGAGCAATTAAATATTGCTTTAAGCCAACAGATAAACAAAAGAGTAGCTTTATTAACAATACAATAGAAGAATAATTATTTTTACTTGGTGAAATAATTCAGCATTAAATCTTAGTTCATAATCATCTGATAAATCAACACTGCATATTTTTTAACAGGCTGCATATAACAGTTTGGTGTGTGTTGATGTACTGGTTATAATGCTATCAATTGCATCTCCCTGGCAGCAGTTTGGTGTTGTTTACCTTGATTGTTCTAGTCTACCAAGATGCAGAAATGGGTACAAGCTGCTAGAATAGTATTCCTGTGAAAGAATGGTATTCTGTCAGGTTTCTGCAAGCTGTATGCCCCAGTTGAAGATTCAGCCCTCAACCATCAGGCATGAAAAGATTTTTTTGCAGAAAGTTCTATTATTCAGTATATAGTTAATACTCAATGTGAAGTACAGATTAAATGCACTCTTACCTGAAAACTTGGGATTTATTTTCAGTATGGTCCATGTACTGTTAGAGGCCTCAAGCAAGGAGAGACAAAGTTATGGTGTGCCTGTGGTTTGAGTAAGAAACAGCCTTGGTGTGATGGTAGGTACAATGTACAATGTACCTCATTGTGTTAAGTTTTAACAGGTGTGGTTAGGTTAGTGATCAGTGGATGGGCTGGAGAAGAATGATCAGGTTCAGGTTAATTAAGATAGTGATAAACAGGTGGGCTGGGGTTGGAAAAGACAAATTCTGATTAAAACGCTGATGAGCGGTTTGGTTGGAGTAAGGGTGCTGGTTGAGGTATCCATTATTCTACTTCCGTAACTTTCTAGTTCTGTGCTCAGGAGAATAAAAGAAAATACCCAACAGCCAAGTCAGTAACAAGTGACTCCATAGTTCTCCTGTGTGACTTTGCACTATTAGGGGTAAATGTGTGTGTTGAAATGTCGGTACATGTGTGGTTGAAGTAGGGGTAAATGTTTGAGTAGTTGAGACAGAGAAGGGAATTTATTGAATCAAGTTTGAGCCAAGATTATACTAGGATAGGGAGCTGGAGTCAAGGTTGAGGGTAGGAAGTTTGAGTAAAGATGAAATGGTATGGACATAGAATAAAGTTGAAAATGTGTAGGGATTTGAGGTAAAGGTAAATGATTATAGAGTATCATGAATTGGTATTGGGCGGAGTAGGGTTGCATTGTACGTAGTTTGGAATGTATAAGAATGAAGATCTTCAAAAACATATGATTCCTTGGAACAGTTGTGTGGTTTTAGTAAATATTTTACAGACCCGATTCAATTGTTCATTTATTTTTATTTTATTTGATGAGTAATGTGTTTTCTACAGGACTTTTATTACTCGTCAGCCTGTAAACTATCCATACTGTTTGTAGGGTCTCACAAAGGTACTGGAATCAAGCCACTGAAGTGGAAAGTGAACAAGTCACAGAGTCTGTTTGCCATCTGTGCCTGTAAATATACCAAAGATGCCCCCTTCTGTGATGCCACTCACACCAACCTGCCCTGTGAGGTCGAGGCCAGACAGGATAACTGTACCTCTGTTCACCTCTCTGACAATAAACTTTGTACAGGCTGTGGATGGGTGCCAGATTTCTGATATCCCACCCACACTTCACAAAAAAGCAAATTGTGTTTTGGCTGTGGGTTTGTGCATGACTTCTGAAATACATGTACAAAATGTACTACTTCATTGACAAGAAGCTGTGTAAGCTGTGGATGGATGCCATGAGTTCTGATAAACCACCCATGTTTCACCAAAAGCAAATTGTGATCTGTGGGTTTGTGCCTCCACTCACCAACAACAAATGTTTATTAGCTGTGAGTGGGTGCCTGACTTCTGACATACTTCCTACACTTCACCAACGGAAATTATTACCCAATAGTCTATATAAATTATAATTAGTCATTTTTGACTGTTTCTGGCCTTTTGTCCAATTTCAGCTGTAGGGGTGAAACAGACAAAACTGTTTTTCCCGGTCAGAGCGAACTGTTACCCAGCGCAAATTTGATGCGCAGAAATCCCCCCTCGAGAGCCCCGTTCAAGTGTTTCGGTGACCGCCACTCAGTGTTGAAGCAATGGCAACATTGCATGCAGCATTGATACTAATTTTTATTTGGTAATAAAACAATTGTTTCATGGTTATTTGGGGAACAGTCAAAACTATCATCCCTTGGTAGGGGGAAGCCCTGTGGAACTGTTTGCCCTTGGCCTAGCGGCCTCGGGCAAACAGTTCCCCAGGGCTTCTCCCTACCTCGGGATGATAGTTTTAACTGTTCCCCAAATAGCCATGAAACAATTGTATACTGTGTAGTTTTTGTGGATAGATAACCGACTTCTGTATTAACTGGCTGTGGATTGGTGCCTGATTTCCGACATAATACCCGCATCTTCTAGACAAAAAACAGCTATGATCTTTGGTTGGGTGCATGACGTCAGGCATATATGATAATGCCTATAAAAAAAACTGTTCTTGTGGATAGGTGCCCCTCTTCTGACATACCTGACCAAACAAACAGTTCAGACTGGATGGGTGCCTGACAAATGTTTTAGCATTCAAACCAATCTGTTCTATGAGGTCCTGGATGCCATCACCTCACCAACAACAAACCTCTGTCAGTACTCTTAGGCCTAAAATCCGTGAATAAAACCAAAATTAAAGACAATTTAATTTCTCAAAACAGTCTGATATTGACGGTAACAAATCCTCCTGATTTGATTACTTTAGATTACATCACACTGGTATGTGCTACTTCAGACAGTACCTGTTTGGATACCTGTAGCTTTCAATCCCCTTTATCTTATTGTGAAGTGGAAACAAGTAGAATAGAAGAAGATATATGGACAATGGTTGATCATTTAAAGTCCAAAACTGGGTGTTACCTTCTGTAATGAACATCATGCTCCAGAGATGTAGTGGGGAAATAGAAGAGATGCTTCAATACAAAGCTTACAATGATAGCCTTGTTGTCACTGTAACTAGGAGTGAATAGACGCTGGCATCCAGATTCCTCAGTGTCACTAACTAGGAGTGAATAGATGCTGGCATCCAGATTCCTCAGTGTCACTGTTACTAGGAGTGAAAAGATGCTGGCATCCAGATTCCTCAGTGTCACTTTAACTAGGAGTGAACAGATACTGGCATCCAGATTCCTCAGTGTCACTAACTAGGAGTGAACAGATGCTGGTATCCAGATTCCTCAGTGTCACTAACTAGGAGTGAAAAGATGCTGGCATCCAGATTCCTCAGTGTCACTGTAACTAGAAGTGAACAGATGCTGGCATCCAGATTCCTCAGTGTCACTAACTAGGAGTCAATAGATGCTGGCATCCAGATTCCTCAGTGTCACTAACTAGGAGTCAATAGATGCTGGCATCCAGATTCCTCAGTGTCACTGTAACTAGAAGTGAACAGATGCTGGCATCCAGATTCCTCAGTGTCACTAACGAGGAGTGCATGAATAGATGCTGGCATCCAGATTCCTCAGTGTTACCTTCTGTAATGAACATCATGCTCCAGAGATGTAGTGGGGAAATAGAAGAGCTGCTTCAATACAAAGCTTACAATGATAGTCTTGTTCTCACTGTAACTAGGAGTGAATAGATGCTGGCATTCAGATTCCTCAGTGTCACTGTAACTAGGAGTGAATAGATGCTGGCATACAGATTCCTCAGTGTCACTGTTACTAGGAGTGAAAAGATGCTGGCATCCAGATTCCTCAGTGTCACTTTAACTAGGAGTGAACAGATACTGGCATCCAGATTCCTCAGTGTCACTAACTAGGAGTGAACAGATGCTGGTATCCAGATTCCTCAGTGTCACTAACTAGGAGTGCATGAATAGATGCTGGCATCCAGATTTCTCAGTGTCACTAACTAGGAGTGAATAGATGCTGGCATCCAGATTCCTCAGTGGCACTGTAACTAGGAGTGAATAGATGCTGGCATCCAGATTCCTCAGTGGCACTGTAACTAGGAGTGAATAGATGCTGGCATCCAGATTCCTCAGTCAACATGAGATACTGAACAAAAGTATAATATATACGTCTGTGGATAGATATGATATTAGAGGTTGTTAGAGTACTTGTGTGAAAATACATTACCCCCTGATGGCCCGCGGTACTACTAGCTAGTCTGTCAGACACTGTGAAACAGATCTGAATCTTAGATGAGTAGTTAGTTGTTTATCTAGTCTAACTGTTTTATTACACTGTGAATCAGATCTGAAGATAGGACGATAAGTGTGTTGTTTATAATGTTTTGTGCTATGCATACTGTTGTTTCTCTATTTAGCATACCTCTTCCTTTTTTTTACATGGATTAAAATTGTATCAGTAGATTACATTTGCATGGGTTGTCATATGTTTGGATAATATCACACCAAAAATACCTACTAAAAGGTAGAGTTTCAGGAACTGCAACATTATGCAATATGTCCTGACTTGGTTAGATAGCGCAAAGTAACCTTCCCCCATACCTCATAGTTGACAAGTGACATTGACAGGTTTTCTTAAACCACCCAATACTAATACCTTTATTTTTTTGTTGTTTATTAAAGAAGATGCCAAAACGAAACCATTGCATGGTGTAAGTAGTCCCTAAACTGGTCTACACGTTTTCTCTTATGCCCATCCTTGATACTCCAGTCCAGGGGCCAGACTTACATACACTCTCTGCTGCGCTAGTGAGTATAACCCCTGGAGTAGCGAACTTTTTTTTACCCTACCACAATTTTTTAGTAAAAAAGACTGGAACGTAGAGTATCGGAGCGGAATTAAAGATCTGGTTTTAATCGGATTGGATGGTCCTTAATGTCTTGATTGTCTTGAGGGACCATCGAAACACACACAAAACGACTGGAAATACGATCTAAGGAAGCACCTAACACAAAGCCAAAGTAAATATTTACTGCACCGTATGGCCATTTCATCCTTTAATGATTCATCACTGTTACTAAAGATCAAACAACTGAAATTCAAGGTCTAAAGAATTCCGAAATATATATGTAAAAAGACAATACATTGGTAAGGTAGCTGTACAACTCTGTATAAGGTCACCAACAATCTCTTAGGAATTTCTCAAACTTTCGCTAGAGATATTGTAAAAGGAGTTGCCTCTTCTATTATTATATAAACTTATTGACAAATAGTTTGATTTCGACATAGATATGCCACACAATAGATGAAATTTATATAACATGTTTAACAACATGGAACTTGACACTCTTGTTATGAAATGGGATGCACATAAATTGCAAACGAAATGGCCATATTTTACATTAAGTAGTGTTCCAGGCCTCACAGAGAAATGGGTGGTGCGCCACAAGACACTTCTATATTGCATCCCTCAAGGGTGCAAAACACGAAAGAAATAACAGCATGCAAGTCACTGTTAATGCTGTCTCTACGTTGGAAGGAATTGGGTTCCATATTTCGCTGTCAGTATCAACATGGAATGCGACACAAAGACCTACACACACGGATCAAACATTGTAAAGCAGATGGAAAGATGCCATTGTGGTTGCAAATGTTGACACAGACATGGACAGGGGAAAGTATTCCGGAAGGTTAATGAAATAGACGAACGGCCAATTTAGTACCACAAGTTTACCGTTACCAAAATATTGGAGGAGAACTGTAATTGTTGAATGTATACGGGCTATAGGCCAATATTCCCTTCCTGCTGTGGAGCAAGACTGGCTGCAATGAGGCTGCAAGATGCGGCCATGAATTTTGTCGTCGTTTTTCTGTTTTTCTTTAAATTTGGAAACCGTTTGATCCACGGTGATTTTGATCGACGGTGAAGTCATGGATGAAGGTGTTGGTGATCTTGACGTTGAAGGCCCATGAACCCACTTTTTTGAGAGTGAGAGAGAGATTGCGCTAACCGTTAATTGGATGCTGATATTTCTTTGACGTTTGCGGGCTCTTGGGCGATGCCTTATAAAAATGCCTTGCGGCGGAGCATGTAGCTGTGAGGCCTGAAACAAAACTAACGTAAAATATTGACATTTTATTTGCATTAACTGTTTGCTGGATATCCTGTTTCAAAATGAATGTGTCCGGAAATATGTTTACACACATGTTGATTACTTTATGTAAAACTACATCTATTGACAGAAGATTATGCCAACAACATGAGTGGATACATTGTAAATAAGCATGAGAATACGTTCATTTCGGAACATGTTACAATATTTCCAGCAAAGGTATGTCAAGTATTCTGCTAAGGAGGGTACTTTGCGCTACCTTATTTAGCGAGGAAACAACGCATAATGTTGCACATCCTAAACTACTTCCTTCAGAAAGGTCATTTTGAAGTCATTTCTTTGCGTCAATGTTCCCGCCTATGACAAACGTTCTTCACTCAGTAATAGTGTATGGTAACTTGAGAGAAGTTAGATGCAAGATTATATAACTAAATTAGTATACCAAACCTTAGTTTTATTGACTGTTTAAATGAGTTGTACGTCTGTAGCACCTTGTGAATTATTTCCTTGGATTTGGCGAAGCACGTAGTAAAAAAGCATTGCAAAATTTTGATTGTACGATCAATGGTTAAATATTTCTAATAATAATTACTTTTAATTAGATAGACAATCTTAGTCTCTTAGGTGGTAATTTCACATATATATATATATATATCCATTTTTCGTACTTTTTTATTGACGTTGTAGCGGTTGAAATGAAATCTCTAGCTACAAATAAAAGTATATCCGAGATGAAGGCGACGGGATTTAGATACCATTAGATATCAGTGCTTCTGCTTCTCCCACCAAGTAAACACCATACTCACGAACGTTCCTTTAACCCTGGGAATTTCCTAACCTAACTTTGTTTTTCCATTAGAAGTCATTATTGGAGTTGAGGGAAGCTCGTAGAACATTGCTAATGCTTTCCAGTGACTGGTTAAGAAATGTTCTTATGTTAGGAAACGTTCATGAAACTTTGTTTAAGACCTCACATTTTGTTATATTAGAACCTTGCCGATACACTTACATGACTCAGAGTTTGTACTTCAGCAGACCGCCAATGAAAGGTTAAAAGCGTGTCATGTGAGGTCTTGAATATATTCAAGTAAATAACCTGTTGCAGCCCAAAAGTTGTTTTGTAGCTTTATAAAGGGTTTTATAGG
>NW_018405745.1:265677-295821 GCF_002113885.1 Mizuhopecten yessoensis
TTAGCAGTAACCTTGTAGCTGGACTATCAGCCCTGAGTTTAGCAGTATTCTTGTAGCTGGACTATCAGCCCTGAGATTAGCAGTAACCTTGTAGCTGGACTATCAGCCCTGCGTTTAGCAGTACCTTGTAGCTTGACTATCAGCCCTGATATTAGCAGTAACCTTGTAGCTGGACTATCAGCCCTGAGATTAACAGTAACCTTGTAGCTAAACTTTATTCTGGCATGGTTTACATGAAATCAATAAATAATCTGAGTAGTTAAAGTTGTAAAATGGGGGGTTTAATCGGCACGCCTTTCTTTTGTTGCCTACGTATTTTTCGGAACACTTTTTATTTGAATTTTCATTCTTTTAAACCTTCATACCACTGACAAGTCCTAAATGGATAAAATGACCATTCGGTACGAGTGTTGCTTAGTTTTATTATTTGCACTTGAAAAACACACCAGACCACTTGTGAATTGTTTTTTAAAATACACGTTTTCTTTCATTAAATTCAATTCAAGTTGTTTTTATGGTCTCTTTGTAAGTCGTTACATATTTTGTCTTAGTTTGACCAATTTTCGAGTTACGGTTTAGTTAACCCTTCGGTATACTTTCGTGTCCAGGTTTATTGTTGGTACAGTTTATTTCAACAAATGTAAAGATAACGGGTAGTGTCATAAGATACCTATAGTGACGACACAAAATCAAAAATAAGACACGTGGATACCACATTTTCTGCAAAGAGCTAAAATCGTCTCGTTATAGTTTTGTAATGCTAATAAAAACACACAAATACTATAACAACTATTATTCAATATTGAATTAATTTAATGTCAATAAAAAAAATGTTTTGTAAGGACAACATTCACCATATGTGAGCAATTTCAATGTTGTGATATAAATACTAATCAGGTATTGCAATTTACATATCACACATGTTTCTGTTAGATTTAGAAATTTATAGGGGCACACAAATGTAATCGATAGCAATAGCGACAAACGGCCAGTTATACACTCCGAACAGGTAGATTCGCCAACAGAAGTTGAGAAATACAATGTATAGAGAGACAATAGCCTGTAGAATGGGCAACAGCTCCGAGATGAAAAGTCAATATTGCATATTGCCCTCTTACAGTGAACTCGACACGCGCTACGAGCGAGTATATTGTGCCGGGCCAGGTAAACCCCTGGGTTGATTTCAGAAGCATTGTGATGTTCAAATTCAAACACTGTGCTCAAGCTCAATTCTTTGTTCCAATGACCAATTATTCCTTTTTTTTTTATCTCTTAAGAATTAGATACAATGTTGTGAAATTTGAACACATTAATGTTTTTCAGGTGGTTTTCAAACTTTTTGATTAAGCCATAGTCTCAAAATTTCAGCGTATTACAAAAAATGGTATGAACACAGGATGCATGCTAAAGCACGAAAATAGTTTCATAAATGTTGGCCCTGATAGTCATCAAATTCATGGGTACTCACGCCACACAATCCCATCTAAAACCGGACAATGCCATTTCAATATTAGTTGTTTGAGCCGTTTGTTGTTCCTGTGTTCATATCAACACAAAGTCAAGAGAAGTTGTTCTTTTTATCCTTTAGGACGTGTTAGCGAATCTTATCACCTTAACATTGCCATAATCAAAGCCGACCCACATATCTCCGTTTTTGCACATGCCCATGCAGGTTGGCCCAATGTCGTCATCAAACAAGGTGCGTATCGTCTGTCCGTGCCTGTCCACGAGGATCAGAGATTTAGTCCGACCGTCTGCAATCATGATGTTACCCTGACGGTCGAAGCAGACGTCCCATGGCTGGAACTCGTCTTGGTCTGAGCCGTTTTCATCATGTTCCCCAAGATACTCTCCATTTCCTTGGTAACGAGTGAGAAGATTCAAATCTTTGTCAAATACAACGACATGACGTGGAGAATTGGCTTCTAACACCACCATGTCGCCATTGCTTCTGTTAACGCGAATGCAAACTGGTTTGCAGAACAGCGGTTTTCCATCCGCGCCGAAATTGATCGTTTGCATTATCTTGCCCTTAAAAGTTGCCCTCACGAGATTTTGTTCCCGGTGACGACATACGGTGACGCATCCCTCCTGTTCTGCTTCGCTCAGACTGTTAGCGTAACACTCTGTGTGGAACATAGTTTTACAATCACCACTGGGTAAAATCTCTCTGATTGTTCCGTCCCCGCAACAGACCATTGTCTTGCTTTCGTCCGCTGTGCACGTCACATCCGTAATCCATACACCCTCGTCCACCTTTGAGGTCTGCACCATGTCACCTTTAGCGGAAACTAAGTGGGCTTCGTTGCTTCCGCCACAGATCACCCACGACTTGTGCTCGTCTACTGGCCAGACCGACCGGATGTACTTCTGCGCAGACAGCTCAAATGATGCTAAGACAGATACGGTAAATAATTTAGCTGGCTTTTGAGCTGGTTGGTTGACAACTGGTGTGAAATCCTCTTCTGACATTCCCATTTTATCGAGTCGCCAGTCCTTCTTGCTAAGAGATCCGTACGCATTCTGGAGTTGTTCACAGCTTGAATTTTCCACATTTGACGACAAACTTGGTGTGCTAAGAACAGGAAGCTGTTCTGCTTTCCTGAGGACCTGCGATCTCAGATTTCGTTCCATCAATGCATATTCCTCAAACTTTTCACATCCTATCACTATCTTACATTTCTGTATAGTCTGTTTTAAGTCGTTCATTGATTTTTCTAGTGTTTCCTCTAACTTTGCCATGGCGTCATCATTTTTCGTACCTATACTTTTGCACTCATCTATCAAGTTCTCGGTTACTTTGTCAATTTTACTCTTTAGCTCCCTTCCTCGTACTTTCACTTCATT
Source organism: Mizuhopecten yessoensis (assembly GCF_002113885.1). Taxonomy (NCBI): domain Eukaryota; kingdom Metazoa; phylum Mollusca; class Bivalvia; order Pectinida; family Pectinidae; genus Mizuhopecten; species Mizuhopecten yessoensis. The sequence goes on from NW_018405745.1 coordinate 268,525, forward strand.
GACCGTTTCGTCAATGGTCTTTTGATTTTGGTCTTGAAGTTTTTTCAATCGTTTCATTTTACCATTCATTCCTTTGACTTTAGCATCAGCTTTTTGTACGAGTCGAAGGAACGAATCCTTCTTTGTGTCATAGTATCCCTCCATTTCTGCGCATGTATGTTTGATGTGAGTAGTACTGATGCACTTCCGGCATATAGGCTCATCCTTGCATGTGATACATACCATGTCAAACTTTCTATCTGGATGATGAGAACACATCTTGTTCTTGACGTCATCGTTTCCGCCGTTCATTTTTTCAGCAGCCATTGCTTCTGGTTACACCTTAAACATATATAAAAAATGGATGTAATTTAAGATCAAAAGAAGACGCATGTCTGAATTGTCATCTGTATAGACAGAGCGATGACATCGGAAAAGCGATGACATCGGAAAACTTAATACATGTACTGACACAAATCGCAGACATACAGTGTACTTTAGGTGGCGTCGTCAGTGATGTGACTAGGTTCTACACTAGGTCAATAATATTTATGGTTCTATTGTTGACGGACTATTACAATGACGCTTCAAATGTTTCTATGTTAAACCCGCATTCACCTGCAATCAATGCCGCATCCTATTATGATTGTACAGGCTCTACAGTCACACACACAACTTCCAGATCGATATTTAAATCCAATCTACCCAATCGTTTGTTGTTTGAATAATGTTACATTTGACTTCCTGATTTCCGTTTTTTGTTTTTAAACCCTTGGTTACCTTTTAGGTTCTGAATGCGATATGGGAAGCATTATGTTTTTTTTGTACTTCGCTATTCTGCTGCTAAAAAAACCCATTAAAAAGTCAAGACATTGATGAACCTGCCATTAACATATCATAATTTCTATAGATTTCTACCAACCAGGATCGATACAAGTTCATTATTGATATTCTGGTTGTTTGTCGATGTTAAAAGGAGCTACCAATACAGTGTACGGTACTCGCTAACTGCATGTACCATAGCTCTTTGGCATGTTCCTGTATTCTGTATGACGTTTATAATTGAACTTCCGGCCTTTATTGTCGTCGTTGTAAGTTGAACTGTTGCTGTATATCTATATTATAGTAATTGACTAAGCAATGGGAAAGATGCCGCGTGCACCCCCTGGGGTTGAACAGCGACCCAGACACTATATATGTACATTGCACGTCCTTTGTTCTAGTGCCCAAGTGGATCGCACTGTATTTTTCAATTTAACAACTGATTAACCTGATAGGTCCTGATTTGGAAGATCATTCGGAATCAACGCCTAAAAGGCCAGTGTGTGATTAGTACTAGACCACATGATTGGATCTCGACAATAAATCGTCTTTTATTTTAGCCCAGGCGGGACGGTCTGTCATCAGATAGCCCTGGTTCTCACAGTGAGGTAAAACGGCAAAGAATGAATGGCAAATTGCATTATACAATGCACTGCAAGGGTTTTCAAGATGTTTCTACCGCCGTTTATGATACATAAATTGTTATCAAAGTATCATCTGGAAGAAACGCCGCTGTACTTGGATCCTTTTTTTGCTAAAACCAACATAAATATGTTATCTACAAGTGATATAAGGAACGTGCCAGTCTTAGCATTCCAATATAACATGAGAGCGTGAAAAGAAATCAATCAATCGTAGATTAATAAGTCCAAAAATATATATACTTTTTATCCCAGATTAACATGTCTGAAGTAACAGCGTTTTTATCCCAACAACAAACCAGTCAGAAACGAAGAAACTATCTATCCCTGGTAAGTACTAACAAGTGATTAAAGAGAACTCTTTATCCGAGATAAACCGGTCTGAAATGACAAACTGTCCATCCCTGATAACTGTTAACAAGTCTGTAAAGACAGCATTTTGCTCCCAATACACAAGTCTAAAACAATAAATGTTATTCAAGATAAACCACTAGTTGTTTCATCTCTGTTATCTACGAAAATCAAAGTAAATTCCAAATGCCATGGGTAATGTAATGTCTAATTTTCCCTTAAACTAGATAATAAATTTGCTAACTGGTTGTTTTTTACATGTGTAACCATCAGTCCCATATAAACATCGAACTTAGTAATAAGACAGAGTTGGTATCACTCTGCGAGTTTATCGACTAGGACTGACGTTAGCCATACTAATTGTAGAGAAGTAGTTACTAGGTTATACATCAGACAACAGTATCCCAAGTTATATACCCGACAATAAGGTTATTACTGCTAGAGTGTTTACTATACTTACCGTGAACCTCTAGATGTACGGCCAGTCCATTAGTTTTCCATACACATGTGTATCAACATTGCCAAAATCGTTGCACTTAGAAGGTTTCTAATATAAACTATGTTAAAAGTTGCACCTGACACTGTATGGCCTAGCATAAAAAAGCGACACATGATGCGTACATGCTTACCAGTAAATAAACAAATATATAAATAACGTTTCAGAAAATCGTCTACTTACAGTTATCCGGGATATTGGAGTCCGTCTTCTCTGGATTTTTTCACTGATTCATCTTAACAGCAAAGGGGTTCTTGCGCTCTGACAAGTCTGTAATAGGTCGTGAACCTTTAAGTCATAACGACAAACAAAAAATTGTCACGATAAACCCATACAACAAAGCTTATATCTGCTGAGATTGGTTTAGATCTTTAAATGCTGTTAATGTATCAATTCCTTATGTATACGGTATCTCATAAATCTAAATAGACGCTTGAACTAAAGTCTTCTAATGTATCGAGATGTGTATATATATGTAAATAGCCCTACTCAGGTGTATAAATGGGCCGACTACAATCAAGTATTAACTCTAGAATAGGTAGCTGGCCCGGATCAGGGTAATTAAAACCTACATGTACATGAAATACATATCCGACGGTTCTTGTTCAGGGGTCTGTTTTGTACGAACGTTGTTGCAATGATTTCAGTTAAATGTCTACTAAGTATCTTTAATATTTTAAGCAAACCATACTTGTATAAACATGTCCTATATCATATAAAAAAAAAACACCTAATAAAACTTTACTGTGTTGTGCCCATTCAGCTTTATGGCACGATGAGATAAATTTGAGCCATTGATACAGCACAACATGGAATTTCTTAATTATTGAAACTAAAAAGAAAAAGATTCTGTTTATCATGAGATTTTAAATGATTACCCAAGAACAAGACGCACATAGTCCTGTTACTTGGTTAAAAAATAAATAAGTAAATAATGGCTTGTTTGTCAATACGTTGTTTAAACGTGAAACAAATGGTGTTTGTAAGTCAAGCTAACCAGTCTTGCCTGTTTGAACACCCGCCTGACGCCTAATAGAGTTTATCGGTTCCTCCTAATCTAGTGTTAATAACACACCTCTTGATTTATAACAAAGGCTAGTATTAAAGTATTCCATAAAGAACTAGTTTACTTAATTAAATTTAGAATTTTTTTTATTGTATGGAGTATATTAACATATTATCGCTTTATGCACCCTGTGTATTGATATAAAGCAAATCCCGTTAACACCGTTAGCGAACCAAATTGAGAATGGTGGTCAACATTATAACTGGGTACACATGAACTACCTTATTTTTCCATAGTCTTGTAAAGGGTTTCAAGTCACCTGTGACGTACTAAAATATTGCTAAGCATTTTTTTGTGTTGTTTATCATTTGTTGATGTTTTTATGATGTAGACATTCAGGCGCCGTCGCACTTGAGATTCTGGAAAACAGGATGAGACATCTACACTGGTCCAGTTTTCAGACAATGATCCAGCCAGACAAGTTCCTGTGATACTAGCAACAAAAGACCGAGAGAAAATTGTTTTTGAAGATATTAAATAGCGGTGGCTTATGTATACTAAACATTACCGTTATTTTGCGTAAATGCATTACACATTGATCCTATGTATTGACGAGTAACAATTATTTTACAACTTGCCATACTTGATGTAACTGTTCTAAGCGATCATTATATGCATGTTCTGTCTTGCGGAATGGATTAAATCCACAATGTTGATGTATACAGTAACACAAGCAATGTACATCAAAGGCTGGGCTACAATGCCCAACGAGACGAGAATGTCCGGGGCTCTTAGGTGACCGATTCATGAACATGTTATACAGTCTGTGATATTGTGCGATAATACAACCTTTGTATGGTTACTATGCTGTACATATGTATTACTTAGTAATCAAAGGTAAGTAAAAGTTAAAAAAAGTTCACGGAAAATGTTACTGAGTACATTAACACCTGTCGGAACCTTAATATTTATATAAAAGAACGATTTAGTTAAAATATGATAATATTTGAAAAAAGATATTCTGGATACCAAATATGAATTTATGATTAAAGCGTTCGCCAAGTCGATGCGTGGTTTCTGTTGTATCCTAAACTCACACCAGTATAGTCTGAGGTCGACAGGTCCGAACTTTATGTACAGTGTAGTTACAAAACATGAATGGTGTGGTAAGCATGTTCACAGTTTACATATATATATATGTAATCTTATTTTGAGTGACAGATGTTAATCATTGCAATTTTCAGTTGTTTCATTTCAACAAATTTTATTGCAAAGTTGATACAAGTCAATTGGATGGAATAACAGGCAAAGCCTATATAAATGCTCTCCAGCGGTGGCTAAATTAACGGATTCTATTATTTTTATTTGATTTAATTAATACACCAATTTTGAAATGAAAATTATAAAAAAAAATATTAAAGGGATGTAACTCCTTCTTAATTAACATAACTGAAATACAAACATTCACACTTCTCACATCACACACAAAACACTTCCACAGGTATTATTTATTTTTATAACATTTTATAATTGTATATGAGCTATATAGCTATCAAATCACACAGCTATTGGCAGACATTGACCACAAGTCCAGTTGTTTTAGAACGAATTCAACACTTGACCAGGTAAGAGTAATGAGACAATCCCGTTACGTGATACAAGTATATGGCCCTCAGCTTAATTGCTGCCTTCGGCTGTCTTTAGCCGAGGGGACTATTGGTTTTATATATTAGCTATATTTTCAATTATAGTATATCAATTCTATCTTCTTGTAATATGATGTATATGTACATGTAACTGTTCTGTTTCACTGTGTCTTGATAAAGGAGCGGATCGCTCCGAAAATTTGACAACCTAAACTTGTCCACACTGTTGGAATTACTTCTTTGCCCCATATATATATATATATATATACTCCTCCCATCCAGTTGTCACCCCTCGCACACCACGAGAAGCATACCCTACTCCAAAGCTCTGCACATCAGGCGTATTATTTCGGATGACATCATCTTTGTACGCAGATGTTCAGAGTTAAAGTCCCATCTTCTTGGCAGAGGATACAAATCTACTTTGATAGATCGGGAAATAGACAAAGTGACGGTACTGGACAGGGCCAGTCTGCTTGTTTACAAAGTCAGACCCCATACACAAAGGGTACCTTGTGTAGTCATGTTCCACCCAGACATACCGCCACTTCCATCTATCTTGAAAAAGCACTGGCGCATCATCGAATCTTCAGCGAAACTGATCTTTCGGCAGATCTTTCCAGAGTCTCCTATACTGGCATATCGTAGACCTAAACACATTAGAGATCTTGTGGTAAGCAGCAAGCTACCTACACCTAACCCTGCTGCGGCGAAAGGCTCTTTCAATACCTGTAACAAGAAGGTGTGCAAACTGTGTCCATACACGCGCTCCACAGATACATTTCAATGTACAATCAACGGCAAAGTGTATCACAGTCAATGTGGTGTACCTTATAACCTGCAATAAATGCAATTTACAGTACGTGGGCGAGACCTGCACCCAGCTCAATGTCAGGATCAACAACCACCGCTGCTCCATCAAGCAGAACAAACCAGACTTCCCTGTGGCAAGGCATTTTAATATGCCTAGCCATAGTTGGAAAGACATGCAGGTTGTTGCCATAGATCATTGCCCTACATGGGATGAAACGAGACGACGAACGAGAGAACGGTTTTGGATCACCAATCTACAAACCCGCTACCCTCGAGGTATGAACGAACGATAGGCGATTGCCATCCGCTCGTTTTCCTTCCAGAGGGCATTTTACCTAATGATGCATTACTGCACAGTTGGTCTGCTGTCTCGCCTGCCTGCTGCTTCATTGTCAGTGCGTGTGACCAACAGCCGTTGTCAGATTAATTTTGCAGATTTATACAGTATCTTAGCCATTTCATCTACTTATTCCTCCTGCACTCACTTATTTGATAATTACTTGCATAATTCCTGCAAACCAAAAGAGGCACATGCATTATTCCTGCAAACCATAAGAGGCGACTAAGTGTGGACCCCCTGCTACGACTGTTAGATCCATCGCAGTATTGAGAGACGACTAATGAGACATTCCGTAGCAAATTGGAGATTTTTCACATTTGCCGGGCCAGATCTCCACATGCACATGTTCAACGTTTTTGATATCTCTCGTTGACTCACTTTATATGATAGTGCATCTTGCGCAAGAATAGGTCCTCTACATCAGCGTTCCTTGTCCGCGATGCTCTCAGCTTAATTGCTGCCTTCGGCTGTCTTTAGCCGAGGGGACTATTGGTTTTATATAATAGCTATACTTTCAATTATAGTAAATCAATTCTATTTTCTTGTAATATGATGTATATGTACATGTAACTGTTCTGTTTCACTGTGTCTTGAAAAAGGATCGGATTGCTCCGAAAATTTGACAACCTAAACTTGTCCACACTGTTGGAATTACTTCTTTGCCCCATATAATATTTTAAGTAATTCGTATCCTACGGACATAACTCCATTAGGATCCAGTGTTATATGGGATTTTACCGTCTATATTACTTCTTTGACCTATACTAGAATATAGGTATACGGTAGTTCATACAGGAGCTGATCTCACGAGGATGTTTCAAATAATACATATGGCAGCATCAAAAATGATGAAATTAATTTTAATATAAGAATCAATATCTGGTCAAGACGTATGAGAATCATACAACTTCTTCGATGTATACAGTTAAGTTGAGGAATCTGAAGTTTTTGACTGAATATGGAGGAAAGTGTGGCTATTTGCACGATATCACGATCACACACCAAAAAAAATTAGAAACCGAACTGTGGAGAAAAAGTGAGAAGGATGTTTTTCAATTGAAATTGCATACTTTCATAAAATATAAATGATTAAACTTCGAGAGAATCAACTGGAAACAGTATTGACAGTAACAAATAATCGAATGCAGCAACCTTTCTGAAGGCAATCAAAGAGACCTGTTTGTTTTGATCAGCCAAACACCATTACGATCAGAACTATCATTGCACTTTCTAGTATTCACAAATGAGGACAGACATCCCGTTTAAAATTAGGGATTGAAATACACAATTTCGTTCAATGCGTGTTAGCACATTTGAAGGGCAATGGCATGGTGAACATGATCCCAGGTCTCCATAACCCCAACTTACCCAGCAACTCTACCAACAGACCAGGATAGAAAGTCCGATGATTGTTTCAATATTGGCCACAAAGCCTACAGAGGAACTTCACAAATCTCAGTTTAATCTAGGAACCGCCTCAAGACCACAACAGGAATCCCGTATGGCTGTCACATGTACAACAGTCAACAGAACCTCGGAGGATCATGACTATCCCCAGTTTATACAGCAATCCCCTCAAGAGCCCGGGGTGGGGGAACCAAGTGATTGCGACATCAGCAACCGCATCATCGCAGAAATCCTCAATCCCAAGATGAGGCCTCTGCCACGTGGAATGATACATAGTGTACATTGGGACTCCAACGCATAGCCATTCCTTGATCAACAATACGTTTCCGAAGTCATTTTAACAATCTAGAAATCCTCCAGACTCTGGTCTTGATTACCATATCTGCTCGCCGACACCTGCTGCATTTGTAAGATTCGAGTCCGGTGTATACCGCCGCGCCACACTCGCAATGATTATGACAGTCTCACAGGAAGAAATATGCATCTACTCATTTACATCACAATCTCACACACCGATTATGCGAGTTCAGATCGACAGGGTTCACCCTTGAAGTCGTCATCCTTTATATATTGCAAGGTATTATATATTAGCTCCCAACTAAGCACACTCAACAGTACGGGCGACGGTTAGGAAACACATCCAGCACCCAAGATGTTAAGCATTGAAAAGACGGGGAGGTAAACCTTCCTCGACGTCCAAAACATCCAAGGGAACTTTTTATGCATGGAGAATTTACTGAAAACCTCGGGAACTACTTTCATGTTACGCAATGTCGATGCGTGAATGACGCGGACCCTATCGTTATCAACGTTGGGATGGTAACCCACGAGTGACAACCACAAGCATAAAACAATCTGCTTGTCTAAAGACATGGTCATGGAACAGACGGCTTCTACCGACACATTGGATAACTCCCAAGAAAGTATCGCTAAATACAAGGTCAACAGTTCCCCATACAAAACCCACAAAATTCACACGATCATGTTCTTCAGCAGTTTATGTAAGAAACATCCCCTATCCGACCAGCCTATTCAGAAAGTACACAGTTATCTTCAACATTTGGCAACACTTCCGACCACATCCCAGGCACTGGTGTACACTGTGGACGAAAACAGTAAAGAAACATGTTCCCCCGGCCAAGCATTTCATGTCGGAAACAGCAATGGACCGAATGGGTGGCAGACTTTCTCAGCATACTAGAAGGCTGCACACCATATACAGCAATGTAACCATAGCCACAATTCCATCAACGTAACAAAAGACCCATCAAAAATGCTTATAAACTTCTGCAATACATGTCGGTAGATGTCGCTCCAAAAGCAATCATTATGAGTAGAAATGGAACATCACAGAAAGTTCCACTTAACATTTCTCTTAGATCACAATCACCGAAGACAAAATAAGGAAACTGCCTCCAAGGCAAACTGTCATTAATATTGAAGAATTGAAGAGGATTATCTGACAATTCGTTAGATGAAAAGCAACAAGTCGCCAGATGTTCAGTAGTTTTTTACGGCGGAAAACAATCTTTACATCTAAAGCTAGGTAAGAGAGTTGCAGTCTGTATTACTGTGTTAATCAATGACATTGTCACACTACGTCGAGTACAAAACTCATTCAAGAAGGCAAACGCACACCCCTAGCCGAAATAGACAGGGGAAAAGGCAGGGATGCCGCCATCAGTAAAAGTGTAAAGTCAACAGCCAAACATGGAACTTACAGCAAATGAACTGCAAAAATCGGCTACAAAGCGGGTTCACAGCCAAACATCTCGAATTAATGCAGCACTGTTGTGGAGGAATATGTTATCAAGGTAAATGACTGGACGATTTTCTTTTACTTCGGATGCAGAGGTCTTTGATGTAGCATGGCACCTAGGAATGTTGAAGCTACTCCAAGATAGGATTACCAGAGACCTATGGCTTTTCAACAAGGATCGTCAAACTGACGTAAAAAATCAAATGGAATTGCGAGATTGGTCAACCCTTCCCAATACAGTAAACAATTAAATGGGGGCCAACCCTTCCCAATACAGTAAACAATTAAATGGGGGTCAATCTAACCCTGATATGCCTAAAGAGCATGGGATATAGGGGCCTAGGCAGAACTTTCATTGGACTGTCAAAGACCCATTCCACCTCAGGACACTCATTAACATCGGGAAGAGTGATGTCGCCATTTACTCTGCAGCTAAGACAAGACATACAGTGGAAGTCTTTTAGTATAAGAGAGAATACCATCGGGGACTCTGCAGTTACCAACGGCCTTGGTTTGGTTTCGTCTTATTTTGTATAACATCCTATTAACATGCCTCCATGTGTGCTGGAGGCACAAGTACTAGCCTCGTCTGTCAATACACCTATAATATAGGTGTATTAACAGACGAGGCTAGTACCTGTGCTGGAGGCAGGGTATGTTGGTGTAAATGCTTCCTTGTGATAGTGCAGATCTGATGCTGACTTTACATTGATATCTCACTGAAATTACTATGCCGAAGGCATCCTGGCATTCAATACCATCAACAATGGACACAATATATGAGCACTGATCTAAAACAGACACAGAATATGCACTCTTGGTAATATAAGCATCTTTTGAATATATAAGCAAAATATTGAACATAGACATACAACTACATATCAGACTAGTGTTGGGAAACACCATTTCATATCTGGGATGTAAAGCAAGGATGTATAATAGAAAAACAATAACAAAAAAGGATAGTTATTTTACATTTAATCTGAGAAACAGAAATAAGTTTGATCAAGTGACACATATAACGACTGATATAGAATGTTATGAAGCAACAATTGCATATTCATTAACGAAATTAGCTTATCACATCACATGATATATCTTCATACACAGAAACACAAATTGAAAATGTTCTCTTTGTAATACACCACTATTATGATGTTTACTCAGACGTAAAACACAACACATTTCTGTTGACTGGTATTATTTCCAATTTCCTTGATGTAAGGTAACCACAGTACTGGCTTTGTGTTTTATAAAAGTATCAAGACTTATAATATATTTATATATAAAGTCTAAATACTTGAAAATGTAAAAAATACATAGATATATATAGATACACTCGTAAAATCTATAATCAAGTAGGACTTGTGCAAGTATAAAACATGGCACACAGGAAATATAAAGAAGATTTTCCTTTTCATTATTGTTGCCATCTAGGGAGTACACAGGTCACTAAGGAGATTACATGTTATGGTACATTGTATTAACTTTTTGGGGGTTCATGTAACCTTTTTTTTCTCCCACCTCTGCATATAAAAGATACAGTTATCCCATATGAAGATACATGTGGGAACTTTTGACCTTTTTTTTTACTAAATCTTAACTAAGAAATCTTAACTAAGAAAGCAGGGAAACAAGGGTAAGCATTAAAAAAAGTTATGAACATCATTTAGCTGTGATACATGAATATTTAATGCCAACACACAGTAAGCATGTGGCAACACGCAAATAAATGATTTTTAAACAAATTTTCTGTGAAGTTTTTCCACACTCTTTTAAATATTTAAAGTATACCTTTGGTATACCATGCTTTTTACTACTATTGCCAAATATGTTTTTCGTTAATTTGTAAGATATCTAGAAAATCTATTCTTTATTATGCCATGTCATTGTCAATTTTTACCAAATTCTTGGGTAAGAGGTGGGAGAAATTTAGTCAATCATTAACAGGTATGAAGGCATGTGGGATAGGTAAACTCTACCATTGGGTTTAGAATTTTGGCTCACGACCAAAGCCTCAGTACTGATCCAAATTCTTCACCCTCGGGTAGAGTTTTTATCTATCCCACATACCGTCATTTGATAGACTTCATTAGTCTTTTTCCAGGAGTCACACATATTTTCAAAGAATGTACATGGCAAGGTGAAATGAAGAACAGTCCAGTTGACATGTAGAAAATATTCCTCTAGATTTCTTAAATTTTTAGCAATATGCGTTTTTGAAACTTTTTTTGTTTCTAGTTTATTAAAGGCTGGTTAAGTCCCAGGTTTCATATTAAGAGCACGAAGCGAATTGATCCTCTAACACAAGTTACAATCAACAATTGCCCGACAGTTACACAATCTTAGGGTCAAGTGGCCAGAGTGGCCATTAGTTTGTGTAGTAGGGACTATATACAAACTATTGCACAATACCTCTCCACATCTTGTATCAACAGGGCAGGAGCTATGGAGAATGGCTGATGTAGAGGGGGAGTCAGAGAGGGGGTGATGGGAAATTGATGATAGGGAAGGTCAATGAAAAGGGTTTTGAAGGAGAGAAACAGGGAAATTATAAGATAAACTCACAATAAAAGGAATTCACAGTCACATACAGCTATAATGGAGAGGTTTGATAATGCACTTTGTTCTTTAACCTGTGTAGAAATCTAGATAACAGACTGCATTATGTATTTACCATCAACAGGATGTGATGTGAGTTTTTATGTTAGTAACATTTTCAACCACCCAAAATCTGCAATGGGTAGTGATGTGAAATAGTTGTATTAAAATTATACAGGTGAAATACAAAACACAAACATAAAATGTTAAACAATACTGGTAACATTCACTTTGACACAATAAATTCTACTCCAGAGCCATTCTGTCCCTTATCAATACACACACATATATATAGTATATTAATATGAAGTCTGAATAATAATCACAGAATATGCTACGAAAACACATTCTGACGATTTATAGGTTCTGTAATTATTCAAATCTAAATTCAAATGATAAAAATAAATCAACAGAGGCATAGCTATCAAGAAACAACATAGTGCCTCTATCAATCAGAATATTAAGCTTTTACAAAAAAAGTCTCATTTTCTGGACTACCGTGTGAATGCTAGCAGTACGAGGTACCAGGGATCTTTTGTGTCAATAGACTAACACATGAATTAGTCTCGGTGGTCAATAGGTCAAATGGAGCTGAAAAACACATACACATGAATCAATGTGCATGTGCATCAAGAACGGAATCTGTTTTCCTTAATGAACAATTTTCATTGCTTAACTTTTTTCCTACAAATTTGATTCCCCCCCCCCCTGCTGTCATCGACACTGTTTTTATAACTATTTAAATGTTTGCTTTGGCAGTGTTCATGATAGTGATAATAATACAATATTTACATTCTACCATACGTACGAAAATTAAAACTTCAATACACATAATTTATATTTGTAATTGATTAAATCAATGATTACATGATTGTATGAAGAAGACAAGAACAGCTTTAGTGATGATGTGACAGGATTAATGCTTACATTGGCTGAACACGTACAGGAATCTGTACTGAACACTTGCTTCGTAGTGTAATTGGTCATTGAAACAGCAACACATGGAATGATCAATACCAAAGGTACCTTTCGTAATCTTCATCTCAAAACATAAAATTCTGCACAATTTCTAAAACATGATCATTCTTATAAGAACAGATACATACAAATTTAACAGGACATCTAAATGACCCAAAAAGCTCACCAAACATTACTCTCAACTCAAATCATTATTTACTTTATCCTCCTTTTAGCACAGTGATAAGCACGAATTATACGTTCCCTAGGAATGAGCCTCTCACGCATGGACACAAGATGTTGACGTTCCTTTAGAAGGTGAATACTACACAAGCCTAGATTATTCAGATCAATATGTACAAGTATAAACAGCGGTGCTCTTTGCCCCAAGATATGGTAAGTCAACCATATAGCACTACATCAACTAGAACAGTCACAACATGAAATACGCACATTTAATACATTTTATAAACCATGTAATGTAAAATTAAATTATTTGAAGTTAATACACATTTCTACGTCCGAGGTAAGTGATCTACCTGTGATAAACAAGTAACATGGTAACAAAGTCTAAACCAGCTTACCTATCGTACACACATCAAAGGATACTCTATCATATAAATACACCTTAAATAACAAAGTGACAGTCAGCACAAGCTATTGTCATCTAAAACATCACAGCAGTTGACTATATAACAAAGATTTGTTGTATTGAAGATTATTTCAGTCTTTTACAATAAATAAAGTAGGTAAGTGATGGAGCGTGACCACAAGCGTCTACAATAAATAAAGTGTTTGTATCCTTCTTCTTTGACAAGACAACCCACAGGGAGTAGTCCTCATCTAATAAGTTTCATTCCATACCCACCGTCCAATTTGTTCCATCATCAACATACAGTTTGCTTTCCTCATCTTAAGTCTCTCTCCAATTAGGTTGTATATATCTCGTCTGAAACAAACCTCATCAGAATGCGTCCTTGATAAGTCCACCATCATGTAGCTTTCCTTGTGTTAACCCAACCTGACAAGCTTATTTCCATTCAGGTCGTACACCTAATGTCATTATCTTACTGGTAACCTATAGCCCAGCCTCAACGGGTCACCGTACAGGAAACTTAAGCTTGTTTTATCCTAAACTTCAAATGACTCACCTCCTAGTTTTGAAAAATATTTTTCTTATACATTATTGAAATAATTAAAAAATCCCCAGTAGCATACATACAGACAATTTGTTGAAATTTGAAGATTGAGAATAAATATGTTAATATGACATATGATGAAATCAGGAGATAAATGTAAATTCCACAAGATTAGTAAATTTTGTATTAACAAAAAAATAAAAAATCCAACAAAAAGCTAAATCAATTTGACTAGGTCAGTGTACAAATCCTGAATGTACCTAACATGTTAGCATACTATCAACATCCATTGGCTACAACACTGCTCCTTTTTCTCTAACATTAATAGTCTGATGAGAAATGGAGTTTAACTTTTCTCATAATAAGAAAATAAAATCGATACCATTTTCTAGATAGTACACGCTACTTAAGCATACACATTCAACATGTATCAGTAGTCTGTAAGAAATTGTCACAAATCAAAACCAAGATGTCAATAGTATAATATTCAACTACACTATGCACATTTGTTCAAAAGCCTTGATGAAAAAAGAGAAAGTTTAAATAGCATTTATACATTGTCTATCTAACTCGAGTATAGAGTGGTCGGTGTGCACCAGATCCGAGGAGTACATTGATACTCCACAGGTCCGCTGACACTCTGTTGTGTAGGTCTTGTGTTCAATGTATACCCATTGCCTTTACTTAGGGGTTTCATGCTATTTATGGTCTGACATCGTCACAGCATTCACTCTTGATGATTGTCTGCCAGATTTATTTTGACAAATACCGATCCATCACTGTGCTTGCCTTGTTATCAGTTAGTGTCTACGTTGTCAAGGTCTTCAGGTCGCTAAGGAAACCTTCTGGAGTCAGTACGTGCGTTGAACCTGAAAAAATCACCAGACGCTACAGAAACTGTAAAACTATTTCAATCTAGCAATATTCTTTAAAATTACGTTCACTGTTAGCTATGTCTGCATACCCAGTGTGTTTTAGAGTACCTAAGTAAACACTTAAATCACTGATGTCATAACTATTTCTGGAATTTTAGACAAAATATCTTGCACTGATTTAATTTGTTTTTTGTGAAAGTTAATTTTACTGTTGAAGGGGAAAAATTTTACTTGGTGAAAATTTCCCCATTTACAGTATGTTTCCTCCTGACGTACCAGCTATATATATAGCCAGGCTGAGAGAAAATATTTATCACTATGACAACACTTACCAACCAAGACCTCCCAGTTTTTACATGCCTGGGTAACCTCGTAAGCACATCTCATCTCAGCATAGGACACACCCCCCATGATGAAGATGATGAGTCTTGGGCCGCTCTTGTAGCTAGCCTGAGTCTTGTCCTTGTGCCAGTGACCATACCGTGCACTAAAAGGTCAAAAGTCAACAAATGAACAAAACAGCAAAACTTACCAGGGTATATGCAAATTCTTTTTTATCAGTAATATACATACATGTATTTATCTTTCTTTTCAGAATGTAAAATGTAACCAATGTATGAAAATTTTACAGAAGCCATTTTTAAAACTTAAAATAATACTAGATGTTAATGTTGCCATTGTTTTTTTGTTGTCTCCCCTTTGCAAATTCATTTTATTATAATAGTGTGTAAATCTTTGAAAATGTTACCTGATTGGTGGTTTCCTCATCCCACTTGACCTTTGAACCCCTCCAGACAGGAAGGGGAAGGCACGTGTATCAAGCTTCTCCTCTGTTGCATCCTAGATAAATAATACAATATCCTAAATCATTATCTATGCTATCAGTGTGTTGTTGAACTAAGATGGATATAATGGTAAGTCCTACTTTTCAAATTTTCATTATTTCAAATTGAAAAAAAAGTAAGCGATCAGAAAATATTTTTTTGAATTAAACAAAGAATCCATGTGTAAGTATATATGTTGAAGTGGTAGGATTGAGCAAAACTTAAGTCTGTAAGGTAAGAGTGAAATTTTGAATTCATAGATAAGAGTATCAAAAAGATTTGAACAAGACCTTGAGCCTGTAAGTGTATATCTAGGTGTGAGTGATACTGAGTCACTAAGTATATAGCTCTGTATGATGGAGAAAGACTAGGGACCTGTTAGGAGTGATACTGAGTCACTAAGTATATAGCTCTGTATGATGGAATAAGACTAGGGACCTGTAAGTGTACATTATATAAATATGACATTCATTACCAGGTGACAGTGAATATTGTCAACCCGAGAAAACCATTGTCACCCAAGGGTGACAATGGGTTTTTGAGGGTTGACAATATTCACTGTCATCTGCTAATGAATGTCATATCTATTTTGTTACACCAAAAGTCTTTGTAGCTCAGAAACAGCAGCAAACCTCGATAATTACATCTTGTTTGTTGATAGTCTGCCGTTTACAATCGCTATCGCACCGGCGCTTGATAAAATTGGCTGTTGCCATCAAACGTTCTTGTGACCATCATGGTGGGGAAACGAAGCGGTGAATGCACATCTTTTGTGCATGTGATATTTTTCACTGTCTCATGGCAATATCACCCGTGCCCCTTAAAACCAATGTATTTTTGGAGGGCGATTTTTGTTTAATATTCTCCCAACCAATCAAATAGCTAGAAATTCACTTGAGGTGTAACAACTAGGTTTGAGTGATACTGAGTCACTAAGTAGATAGCTCTGTATGATGGAATAAGACTAGGTACCTGTAAGTGTATATCTAGGTTTGAGTGATACTGAGTCACTAAGTAGATAGCTCTGTATGATGGAGTAAGACTAGGGACCTGTTAGTGTATATCTAGGTTTGAGTGATACTGAGTCACTAAGTACATAGCTCTGTCTGATGGAATAAGACTAGGGACCTGTAAGTGTATATCTAGGTGTGAATGATACTGAGTCACTAAGTATATAGGTCTGTATGACTGAGTAAGACTAGGGACCTGTAAGTGTATATCTAGGTTTGAGGGATACTGAGTCACTAAGTATATAGCTCTGTATGACTGAGTAAGACTAGGGACCTGTAAGTGTATATCTAGGTGTGAGTGATACTGATACTGAGTCACTAAGTATATAGCTCTGTATGACCGAGTAAGACTAGGGACCTGTAAGTGTATATCTAGGTTTGAGGGATACTGAGTCACTAAGTATATAGCTCTGTATGATGGAGTATGGTAAGGGACCTGTAAGCGTACATCTAGGTGTGAGTGATACTGAGTCACTAAGTATGTAGCTCTGTCTGATGGAATAAGACTAGGGACCTGTTAGTGTATATCTAGTTGTGAGTGATACTGAGTCACCAAGTATATAGCTCTGTATGATGGAGTAAGACAAGGGACCTGTATGATGGAATAAGACTAGGGACCTGTAAGTGTATATCTAGTTGTGAGTGATACTGAGTCACCAAGTATATAGCTCTGTATGATGGAGTAAGGTAAGGGACCTGTAAGTGTATATCTAGGTGTGAATGATACTGAGTCACTAAGTATATAGCTCTGTATGATGGAGTAAGGTAAGGGACCTGTAAGTGTATATCTAGGTGTGAGTGATACTGAGTCACTAAGTATGTAGCTCTGTCTGATGGAATAAGACTAGGGACCTGTTAGTGTATATCTAGGTTTGAGTGATACTGAGTCACTAAGTACATAGCTCTGTCTGATGGAATAAGACTAGGGACCTGTAAGTGTATATCTAGGTTTGAATGATACTGAGTCACTAAGTATATAGCTCTGTATGATGGAGTAAGGTAAGGGACCTGTAAGTGTATATCTAGGTGTGAATGATACTGAGTCACTAAGTATATAGCTCTGTATGATGGAGTAAGACAAGGGTCCTGTTAGTGTATATCTAGGTGTGAGTGATACTGAGTCACTAAGTATATAGCTCTGTATGATGGAGTAAGGTAAGGGACCTGTAAGTGTACATCTAGGTGTGAGTGATACTGAGTCACTAAGTATATAGCTCTCTGATGGACTACGACTAGGGACCTGTAAGTGTATATCTAGTTGTGAGTACTGAGTCACTAAGTAGATAGCTCTGTATGATGGAGTAAGGTAAGGGACCTGTAAGTGTATATCTAGGTTTGAATGATACTGAGTCACTAAGTATATAGCTGTCTGATGGAGTAAGTCTAGGGACCTGTTAGTGTATATCTAGGTTTGAGGGATACTGAGTCACTAAGTATATAGCTATGTATGATGGAGTAAGACTGGGGACCTGTTAGTGTATATCTAGGTGTGAGTGATACTGAGTCACTAAGTATATAGCTGTCTGATGGAGTAAGACTAGGGACCTGTTAGTGTATATCTAGTTGTGAGTGANGACCTGTTAGTGTATATCTAGGTTTGAATGATACTGAGTCACTAAGCAAATAGCTCTGTCTGACTGAGTAAGACTAGGGACCTGTAAGAATCTGACACTGAAGAATAGGGTATGTGTACCTCCATGATGTCCTTGATGAACGGTGACCAGCGGGACACTTGGTACGTGTTCTCCTTTCTCTCCCGTCTGTTGGT
This sequence comes from Mizuhopecten yessoensis, assembly GCF_002113885.1. Classification (NCBI taxonomy): domain Eukaryota; kingdom Metazoa; phylum Mollusca; class Bivalvia; order Pectinida; family Pectinidae; genus Mizuhopecten; species Mizuhopecten yessoensis. The sequence continues at coordinate 286,959 of NW_018405745.1, forward strand.
GGAGTGATACGGCTGAGAGGGCTTCTTCCTTCCACCCTGTACACACAGACACAACACATACATAATACGGACATATAGACCAGAACATAATCTTAAACAGATATCTTTTACTTTATGTCACATGATCTCCAAGACATTACAACATACCTATACAATTTCTACAACTGAAACAATATTGAAAGATTGACCAACTTTTAGGTAGCGGTATATTGACATCCATATTTATGTTATCCAGCACAATGGAAATCCCTCCTGTACATATCAAATCCTAAAGCATATATATTCGGAGGTTATAAGCTTTACGCCGAAAAAAACCGGTCAAGAAATTGGTTTAAAGTTTAAGATGAAATAACCCGGATACTATATAAAACTTTTATGTTGTATGCCTATTACATAACTTCGGTCAGCAGCATAAACAAATGATCGTGGGATGAAATACTGTTTTATTTACACATGCAGATTTTTTTTCAAATCATATAATACAGATAGTGTGCAGTGAAGTTTGAACTTCTGGTTCTAAATTTTAACATTCTAGGAAATTCCAGTTTAGAAATAACCAGTAAAAAACATCAAGGAGATAGTCAATCTAGAAAACTGGGACAAAGGAAAAATTTATTTGAGGAAATTTCAAATTATAAAAACCAATTAACAGTAAAAGTCAGTGTAGGAATCTGGTTGAGATATGAGTAACAACACTCAGCATACAACTGTACCAAGCATGCTACATCTGGCTACCAAATGTCCCATCATGCAAATTTGATCTGTTTGCTCTGACAATCTTTTTTTTTCATTTGCTAAACTTAACTGTAACAAAACTAGCCTGATAACAAAGTCAACAATACATCGGTAACAGGAAAATGTCTACCCTGATCACAAGGATATACAATCTATATCAAAATTGAAAATTCTGACTTGTGTACTGGGTACCTGGTCATACTAAAAAGACCTTTTATGGGGAATCATAATAGTGAATTTGAAGGAAATGTTGTGCATTTACCAGTCACACTAGTTACATTTTTGCCAGCAGAGAGAAAACATTGTAAAGCAATAATGATCATTTTTTTTAAACTTTTCTGAACAAATATAAGTGTCATTAAGAATACCTAGAAACTTGGGAACCTGCAGGAAAAGATCTTCAACCAACAAGAAAATTGTGATTAGAAACCTGGTTATACAAAATACGTGTCACCAGTATCATAATTCCATCACCCTCCATTACCATTAAATCAGAGATAAATAAGAATCTAAAGCACACAAAAAATGCAAAAACAGAAATTGTGGCATATCTGTATTTCCAACCATTTTCATGTATTCCTATAGGATAAATTAGTTTTCAGATGGTGAAAGAAATGGAACAGCCTGATGAAATACAATAAAATTGTATACCAATCATGTAATATCTCACATAATGTCCCATGTACATGTCATCAAGCACCACCCCATGTTATTAGAACTTCCAAGTGACGGAGCATTCTGAGTGTAAATTACCATGGTGGCAAACAACACAGACACAGCAGGGCACAGGACAAGGAGAAAAGATTTGTGACAGAATCTGAAAAGTTGTAAATGGGCTGTTTAAAGAAAAAGAAACCTGGACAACAGAGAAAGAGAAATGATGTGAAAAAGACACAGACAACTCATACCCATTGACAAGTAAAACAAGAATGATGGAAGTAACAAATAACTGTACAACCATTTCATTTCTCTTTGTGTTGGGCTTTTAAGGGTGGGATTAGTCACAACAAAGCCACAATACATATTTCTTGTAATGATTGCGCCAAAATATAGCTGTCATAACTTTGATATAATAGCGAAGTATATGTATTTAATTCTTTGTTGTTTTTGTAAATCCCAATGTCTTGCTTCCTTCTGTGAGACTGCCTACAATAAAACCCAGGAATATTACAGCATGACAACGTGTAACATTGGTAAACAATTATATATTGTCTGATGTCTCCTACATTGACACTTACGGTCATTTTACGAAGCTTTCTGTCTTCGCTGAGCAATATTTCTACTGAATAAGTCCTATAACATCCTGCCTGGGAACACTACATTTTCTGAGATTCATATTTTATCTGATCCAAACTGGAAGAAAATTCTATGCGACAGAACTAGATTTACAAAAATCCTTTGTATTTTGATATCAACAAGGGAAAAATTTAGCAGCTGGTCATTATGATACCAATAGCAGTATTATTTTTATTGATACATTGTACATGTATAACATTATCGACTATTTCCTTTTCTTTTTAGGTACAGAGAACAATTTACTGCCATACAAAAGTCAGCTATCAGTAAAACTGCCGAAACAAAAATATTTCAAAATAACAATAATTTTTCTACTTTCTATTGGTAAGACCTTGGTGTACTCTTTGACATGTCTACATCTTTATTCTCCATTTTTTTCACAAAGACCAAGTCATTTCTATTTATCAAATTATCATATACATGCACATGAATTTTTTAATGAGCATGAAAACAAGTAATATTTATCATCAAAACATTTATACTACTGTAATAATGTTCTTGCTTTGTGACCAAAAATAATTTATTTTCCTTCAATTTTATAAAATCTGCACACTTCAAGCTGGAGCTCATGTCTTGCTCATCGGTGTCTCCAGTTTACAAAGGAAGGCCATCACATATTACAATATCGTGTGAGGGAGGTAGAAACTGAAAAACATTTGGACAAGGTTAAAGTTCACACAGTACTCTATCAGTACTGGACTAGCTAGGGGATCTACTCCCCTGTATCACCACCACAAACATCTAGCTGGACTGCATTCTGCAACTTATACATTAGTATCACTCACTCTCCTTTAACAAGCCATATTGAAGGAACTAAGTGAGGCTTCATAAGCTACATGTATAAAACTAAATTTGGCTTTAGATTTCAGTGATCAAACAAAGCTTAATCAAAGCCTGGGACTATACTTCTGTAACAATAAGCTGTATGAGAAAGCTAGGCCTTGCTTTTCATTTCAGTAAAGATAATTTTGGAAAGCTAAGCCCTAGCTCTAAATTTTGGTAAAGATAAGCTTTGGTGTATGGAAACTTAAGATACATGCAGATGTATTCTTGACTCCATAAAATGATATTATGAAGGTTTTGACTCATGATTTCATCATAACTTAGGATATGGGTATGGTATTTTAAGCCAACTTCTTGAAAAGCACATGAAGCATGATGGTGGAGATACAGGGGTAGGGACTACAACTAAACAGCTACAAAATCAGGAAAATATTGTCACCACAAAAACAAGGAGAACACAGCAGAGAGGAGTTTCGCAACAAAAGGCTGCCATGTTGATACAACTGGAGATCTGAATTTTAACTGTTTTGTTGTTTAGATGTATATATTGGAGGGCCTTAAAAATTCTAAAAAAAATGATGCATGGTGAAAACACAAATAGTGTTGGTTAATAAAAAACATACACAGGATCCTGAAACAAAAATAATACCAGTACTTAATGACCTTAACCAACATTATAATGCTGCTGATAATGATGAATCACTACTTGATAATGTTCATTGACATATAATACTAGACCTTAATGATGTTCATTGACACATGATACTCAATGATATCTAGTTCTAGACAATACCAGCGCTTTGTGATATTTACTGACATTATCAGAATTGCAAATAATGTACTTCACCGACATATACATGTACTTATAGTCGTCATTGACATATATAATACTGGCATGTACATGTTATTGTCTTTTTGACATATATAGTGAAACCTATCTAATCTGACATCCTGTGGGGACACAATATTAGTCAGATTGGACAGGATGTCACAAAGTTNATTTCTTCAGAAGAAGTTGTTTAAAGGAAAAGTTGACGGACGAGGATGGACGCCGCGCCACGGCATAAGCTCACTTGGCACTTCATGCCAGGTGAGCTAAAAAAGGGTTTACAGTATTATGGAGGATTAGACAGGGTGTTGGTATACTCAGGTGTCAGATTAAACAGATTTTACAGTAATACCAACACATAATGATGTTCATCGACACATATATAACAACAGTACTTAACAGTCTTAATTGACTTGTAATACCGGCATTAATTTTTGAATAATTAAGACCATGAACTCTTGATGATTCAATCAGGAAACATTCTGGAAACATTGGACAATCAAGTACTTATGACAAGTCTAAACTCATGTCTATATCATCTAGTGGGATCAAATAACAGGGTTCCTCAAGAGTAATATTAATTAAAACCTATCTAAAACTTCACCCTACCCTTTACTTCTATATAAGATCCTTGGTGAAACTATTACAATATACAATCCTTCTATATACAGCCCTTTCTCAACGCTTTACCTTCTATATAAGATCCTTGGTGAAATTATAACAATATACAATCCTTCTATATACAGCCCTTTCTCAACACTCTACCCAGCCTATGTCGTACACAACCTGAATTTACAGCTTTAAAAATGCAAGTAAAAAGTTGAATAATTGATGTACATTTTTTTAACAACATATTATAAACTCAGATCACACATTATTTTAATATTAAAATCGGTGTAGTCGGCCATTACCTCACAATAGAGTTGCCATGGCCAACTTTCAGTGATAATGTTTACCGGTTTAAGAAAGTGACCAGCTAGGGATCATCCCATATGAACTGAAGAAAATCTGTCACATTAATTAGTAAAAGTGGTAAATAAATATAAATTTCATCTTGAAATGAATGTACACTTCTCAATTGTAGGTCATAATAATAACACCAGGCAAGATGTCTAGGTCATATTAGTAGTGTGTCTAGGAATACGGGTGTTACAGCTATAGCTAAAATTAAAACTAGTGCTATTGGCTACATGCGAAGCAGCCAAAATTCAAACACATTTAAATACTAACTGTAGAAAGTTGATACAACCAGTCAGTTTCTAAAAAACAGTTAAATATGATCTGCAAAAATAGTGTGCACCTTAGTTTCTTCTTTAAATTCCTTTTACCTTTTAATAGCTGATAACTTAGCAGGATTTAGTGTATTAAAGTGATGTAGCAATTTTGCAGAACCATTCTTTTCCTTTTTGGAATATCAAGAACCTGATACCAGCAAATCTCATCTCTGCTACATCTTACCAAACGTAATTTAAAAAAATTAATGTGAAGATAAAAAACAGACAAGAAGGTATAGATTGAAAAAAAACGAAGAAACAGACTTGGTTTTGGCTGTATCACCATTTACCAAGATGTGTCATAAATTAAATAGACCAATAGCAGCTCCCGATAGAGAGGCAGATAGTCTCACCTGTGCTATGGACTGAAAAGTGCCATAGCTAGCATCTTCTAGCAGTCCAACACTAAAGGACTTGGTACCAGCTGCCTGTTGCATGCAAAATTATTAAAGGATCAAGAAAGTAAATCAAGAAATGTATCCCACGTCCGACATCCAATCATTAATAAATCAGAGTTTCCTTACAAATCTGGAATCTCACATAGAAGAGAGCAAGACTGAACACATATAAATGTACAAAACATATACACAATGTAGTGGATTATGTAAAAAAAATAGTAGGTGTATGTAAATAAATATGTAAAACAACTGACTCCCCAAACCTTTAAATGTATAAGTGTACATTCCACTATAAGAGAAAATCAAACTTAATAATATAAATGTATATGTAAAATCACATAAAATGCAATCATTTTCAGGAATAAACATCAAAATCAGGACATAATCATATTCGATTATATGTTTGAAACTTTTGCGGTTTAGGCCCATCATAAAAAATTCAAATCTCCAATTTTCAACAATGCAATATGATTGTAAAACTTCTGAACATTTAAACTGAATGACATCTAAAGCAGTGTAACACAGTACATTTCTGTGAATGTGGGTGCAAATCACAAGGAGACCAAACATTTACAAAACATATCGAGAGATGAGAAGTCTACAATATAGCCCTCCCGTTAAATTCTCAGCAAAATTGGTGCTAATATTTTATAATAAGAAATTAAAAAGACTTCTGAAACATGGCCTTTATCAAATAACAATTGCTAAGAAGCATTAATCAGTAGCTTTACTTTAAAAACACACCACCAACACTTTGGGTTAGTAGAATAGTAGGTTTTCCTCAAAATTGACCTTTTACCTATGAGCGATCTAGATCCACTGATAGAACCTAGGATATTTTGTTTTAATGATACTGATGACTGTATACACTATCGAAAATCCCAATGTATAGCTGACCAACATGCATCGAAACACATTGTTGCACAGAAATTACAAATTAAAAGTTTGTACATGTACAAGAAATTACATGTTATAAGAATGTGTATTTGTGTCAGCATGTTAAGTGCCCTTTAGCTGAACACTCATCAGAATGTGTGTCCATATCAGCATACTAAGTATACTATTGTTGAACACCAACAAAAAGTGTGTTCATGTCAACACACTTTATGCCCTATATTAATTATAAACAAATATTAAATAAGTGTTATGATTTTTATCAATATACATGTCATTTTTCTTAGTTCTTCCAGCAAGGCCACTACTTAGGTCATAGGTATGAAACCACAACCAATGAAATGAGAAAAGAACTTGTTCAATTGCCAACATGACACCAAAATACACCATGATTTTGATCCTACCAAGTCAGCGTAAAACATAAACCTAGAAACCATTGTAATGATCACTGCAGTAACTGGTTGCCAAGGAAACTTCTAACTGTTGTCATGTTGATGTGTACCAGTTGTCTAGGAAACACTTACATCCTGTATGATGGGGACTCCAAGGTGTTGTGTGTTGGTGATGATGCAGGTCTCCTCTGGTGGGATCTGGGCATGTTGTCCAAGCTTTGCCAAGTTTTCCTCAGAGATTCCTATAAATATATACAGAAGCCACATACTGATACAGCTCAAACAATACTGAATCACTCCAAAACTAGTGGCCAACTCACTGAATAAAACTTACATTGGCTCAATATTCAGACATACAAACTGGTTGAATAATTTTAATGAGAAACCATCCCCTCCCAGTTATGTTCTGAAATAAAGAAATCAAATTTGACCATACAAATTTCTACCATATTTTCCGCATCACCTGTAGCCATAACACAATTTTAAAATTCACCATAAGAATCTTATTTAAATCTTGGTTTTGACAAGGAATTTATATAGTCAATTCTCTAATGAAGTTTTTTCGGATTTCAAAAACTATTTTACCCAGGATGAACAGTTGCACTTGAAATTTTTTGTAAAGATCTCAGTGGAAAGTATCCTAACTTTAACTTTAATTTGATGTGCCTCATTTATTTGTCAAAGTCCACTGTGCTCAGGCATACTCCCTTTCGCTGGACAAGTTGTAAAATCATGAGCTCACCCCTACCCCTCTGCCAAACCCAATAGTTTGTAAATAGACAAGTATACATGCTATCCTGAGTCTGCTCCAGCTTATTGTCAATGTACATGAATGAAACAGAAATATTTTTTTCAGTTACATGTTACAGATATCCACCTGTGAAAGTAGACGTATAAATACATTCTACAAATTGCTAACATATGTGTGATCTATACATAATAGAATATGCATACAGCTCAGCAAGAACTGTTCCTTATCAAAACCAATAAAAATTCCTTAACACAAAACGTTAACAATCGTTTTCTTTGATACGGTACTTGTGCTGAGCATAAAGTTAACATACCTCCTTTGTGGATGATGTAGAGAAGGATAATGCGGATCTTGTCATATGCAGCAATGTTCTGGTCCAGCAGAATTGGCACAATATTCCTCATGTGGTCTTTGATCTTTTCTCCCTCAGCATCTGTACCCATGGCCAGGTCCTGTAACAAAATACAGAGGAGGTTTTACACATGGCCAAAATACATAGGGCCACCAATAACTGTCAAACAATGTTATATAAAGCATGTACAATTTAACTGGACAACTGCCTGAAAGGGACATTAGCTGAAATATAGCATATTTTTTTCATTGGAATACTAGCAAAATATTTGAGCAAATTCAATGATTTAAATCTTGGTTTTTTTCTATCTCATAAAACAGTAACAGAATTTCATATACATGTATATTTATTACAGATTCATGGAGATTTAACACAGGAAAGGGACACATCTCATATTTCTTTTATTTTTGCGTTAGTGTATATTTTATTTGTTTTCAATTGATATTTCTATTTTGTTTGTATATTAGTATTTCATGTTTTCAGAAAGCAGTGTCCTAAAAATTGATAGAACAGAAGCAGAGGAGAAAAAAACATTATCAAATTTGTTCCATTCAGACTGAGGTCATTTGAGTAGTTTTTAACAAATAGATCTCTAGCCATGAAGATGTGTTAATGTAGAAGTGCATTGTACCTGTTCCACCTTACAGAGCTTGTCTACATGTTTCTGGTAGATCCTCATACAGTCCTCAGCCAGGTGTAGGTGGGTGGAGTATTTGCTAAGTTCCTTTTGGTACTGGGGCATCTTCTTAATCATTTGTGATACGTCCCTCATGTTGGCTTTACCTCCATCAGAGTCCTTTAGACGCTTCTCCTGCTTAAACTGTTTTAGTTGCTTGTTTACCTGCCTGAAAACAAGTATCAGAATGAAATAAAACAAGAGGCCCATGGGCCTAAACGGTCACCTGAGTCTACAGTATTTATTTTTGTTGTTGAAATATGTACCAATTTGAGTAAAAAATAGTATAATGTGAACTTAACTTTGTCAGGACCATGAGCTGATCATTCCTAGACCAATTTTAAGTGAGATCTGCCTATTAGAACTTAGTAGCAAAATAGCGGCCATGGCAGCCAAATTGTATTTCTGATTGACCCGAAAAATAACAACACTTTGTCAGGACCATGAGTCAATCATTCCTACAAAGTTTCAGTTCAATCGGCC
>NW_018405745.1:296088-336271 GCF_002113885.1 Mizuhopecten yessoensis
GACGACGGACGACGGACGACGGACGACGGACGACGACGGACGAAAACGGATAGCAATAGGTCACTTGAGCTAAAGCTCAGGTGACCTAAAAAGTTTTTAATTTCCTTTATTTAATTTTTTTTTAAACATTTTTTTTTAATTATATTTTATCAAAATCTAAAAATAATTAAACAAATACTTGTAAATAGTGGGGCACAAGACCCAACTAGATTATACAACACAGATGAGTTAACAGCTGTGATGTCTTTCTAACAGTGATGATTGTAATTTCTCCCACAAACACTCTAGGTGACTCATTGGATAAACCTGCTAGGAGTTAGTGAACATTTATGGTCACCCACGAGTGGGTAACATGCATCCTGGACGTTATTTGATTGTTCAAACTTGTAATTGCGATGTCAATGTCCTTGATTCCCAAGAGAAACAAATAGTTTTCTGTATACATAATTTCTAAATGGTGTGGGAGAAAAAAGTCCCCAAACTTGTGATGGTTTGTAAGCAAGTTTATTCAACTTTCATTAGTAAATTTTCAAATTGTAAGACTCTCTGTAATTCTTGGGTCTCGATACAATTTGAAAGTTAACTAACAAGAGTTACATAAAATGAATACTTACAGAGATAAAACAGTGCTGGGTTACTTACTGTGATACAACAGCAATGTGTTGGTGGCGGAGCTCTACCCACAACTCGTCATTCTCGTGTAAAAGGTATTCCTTGTCACTCATGTCATTGCCACTTGTACTCACATATCTAAACAGAAAATTACACAAATCAAAATATTTCCTCATCTCTTATCTTTCTCTCTTCATTGCAATAGAAGGGGTGGGATCCCCTTTCAGCCAATTTATAACTTCAAGTAAAAGAAAGAATCATTCACTAGAAAATATTTAAAACATACTGGTACATAGGTACCTGACTTCGCCTCTATGAAAATGGAGGCAAACATAAAGACTATGGAACCAAAGAAAAGCCAAAATGCAAAGTCTGAGCAATATCATTGAGACATAAAACAGAGGTCACAGTAACCTACATTTGATGTACTAGTGTAGTACTTCTTGTGATGTATTCAGATATAAGTTTAATGACAGTTTGAGTAATAAAGCTGAATGCAACATATAACCAAGATCTCATTTGGAATGACCGACTGAAAGAAAAGGCAAACTCTTGTAAAAATGGAAATGAAAATTGTATTAAAAAACTTATGAGATAGAGTGCCTTTCAATTTTTTATCATAAAAAAGGTTTAGCTGCACAACTTAACCTTCCTCTAACTGGAGCCTCATCTTAGACTTAAGTTTATTGCAACCTCCATCACTGTAAGAGGCATACACAGTAACTGTGATGTTCATGTGTAACACTTACTTGTAAACATCATTGGCGATGGGCAGGAGATCATATACCATGGCCTGAAAAGTGAGGGCATGGAGGAGTGGAGTGACTGGGTCAAACCCTCGGTCCAGGATCAGCAGCTGTGAGCGGTCTTTCTGTGGTCCCTGAAAACAACAAGAACAGGTTCATAACCTACATACAGCAGGCTGAAACAATCTACGTCCTACATAGGCTGAAATAATCTAAGTCCTACATAGGCAGAAACAATGTAAGTCCAGTGTTAGATCTCCTGTGTCTCACACAACATTATTTGTATCTGAAGTATCCAAATTAAACAGATTGTTAAGAAACCTGAGGTTGTAGGGGTTTTAATGAAGTTTAGTTCCTTAACAACAGTAAAAGGTATTGGAAGGCAATGTTGCATTAATAACCACCTACTTCTCCCATTGTGTGGTCATCTGCTCTGTATGCATCTAGCTTCTGTTGAACCATCTGGGCAAACTCAGCGTTCTTGTCAAACTCACTGCAGAAGAGATACAGCAAGAATACAACAGAGTGAGGTACCCATCTCAACACCTTGGTTACTTAAGGTAATAGGATTGTGTCACCATTTCTCAGTAGAATTTTTTCCAAATTTGTAGTTATATTGCGTTGAAGTAAAGAAAAATTTCTGCCACAAAAATTATAGGTTGTCAGAATTTAAAGGATTTTAAATGAAAATTTATGTAAAAAGGAGTGAGTTTTGAAAAAAAATGAAAGACACAATTTTAGGCAAAATAATGTCAATAAAAATGATACCGACATAGATTAGTATTGCATTAATGTATATCAATTTAATAAATGCTGAAATTGTGTAAAATTAATTATCTATAAATGTTTAAAATTGACAGTTTATAATAAAACCATGTACATATAGTAAATGCATGTAAAGAGTTATCTTTCTTGAAAAACTTCACAGTAGTGAAATAGGTAGCCGGGTTCCTGAAGTACAGAACAATGGACACATGTGATTCATTGATAAAAAAACCCACTGAATTAATGCCTTGATTGCTTTGAAATACTTTATATTGAAAGAACATACTGTTCTGTCAATAATAAACATACAATATTCATCAGTTTAATATTTAACACTAGAATATGCGGAAATTGTGATACCGTCTCCCTATATTGGGTTTTCAACTAGGCATGTACTTCCTATTTCCGTTTAGCAATACACTCCTATGACCTTAATGGGAGAATGTCAGTTCCCTTATTATAATACCTCATTTACCTCAGCTATAGTAAAGTGTGTGACTGTCTCGATTTGGTTAAAACACATTACACGGCTGGGAGACAAAACATTGAGTCTCCTTCACATGATTTAATGTTCCTTGGGACACACGATTAATCTCACTCTCAGGGATACAAATACGCATATTTCACCTATATGGTGAATAAAGGTATAGAGTGAATATATGTTTATGTTTAAATAAATCTTGGATAATGCATTCTGGTTGTAGCTCCACTTAAAATTAAGTTTCAAAAAAGAAATGAATATTGCTGGAATGAAAACAAAGTAAGCAGGGCTAGCATAGGTATACTCCCTCTCTCAAGGTATACTCCCTACCTCAAGTTATATTCCCTACCTCAAGTTATACTCCCTCCCTCAAGGTATACTCCCTCCCTCAAGTTATACTCCCTCCCTCAAGGTATACTCCCTCCCTCAAGTCATACTCCCTCCCTCAGGGTATACTCCCTCCCCCCTCCCTCAAGTTATACTCCCTCCCTCAAGGTATACACCCTACCTCAAGTTATACTCCCTCCCTCAGGGTATACTCCCTTCCTCAAGTCATACTCCCTCCCTCAGGGTATACTCCCTCCCTCAAGGTATACTCCCTCCCTCAAGGTATATGCCCTCCCTAAAGGTATACTCCCTCCCTCAAGTCATACTCCCTCCCTCAAGATATACTCCCTCCCTCAAGGTATACTCCCTCCTTCAAGTCATACTCCCTCCCTCAGGGTATACTCCCTCCCTCAAGTCATACTCCCTCCCTCAGGGTATACTCCCTCCCTCAAGGTATACTCCCTCCCTCAAGTTATACTCCCTCCCTCAGGGTATACTCCCTCCCTCAAGTCATACTCCCTCCCTCAGGGTATACTCCCTCCCTCAAGGTATACTCCCTCCCTCAAGTCATACTCCCTCCCTCAAGGTATACTCCCTCCCTCAAGGTATACTCTCTCCCTCAAGTTATATTCCCTTACTCAAGGTATACCCCCTCCCTCAGGGTATACTCCCTCCCTCAAGTCATACTCCCTCCCTCAGGGTATACTCCCTCCCCCCTCCCTCAAGTTATACTCCCTCCCTCAAGGTATACACCCTACCTCAAGTTATACTCCCTCCCTCAGGGTATACTCCCTTCCTCAAGTCATACTCCCTCCCTCAGGGTATACTCCCTCCCTCAAGGTATACTCCCTCCCTCAGGGTATACTCCCTCCCTCAAGGTATACCCCCTCCCTCAAGTTTTTGGCAATTATTGGTGAAATAAGAAGAAAGATAATCTTCTCAGAGTGAAAAACTGACGGACTGACTGACTGATGGACTTCGTATTAACTTATAGACCCTTCTGTTACATACTACCAGTGGGAAATAATGGATACAATAAATCTCCCTGATAGAGGATGTGGTTCTGGACCTTGGATTGTGTAAAAATCAGTTGTAACTTGGTGGTACTTGAGCATTTCGGGCAGAACAACACGGAAGTTAATAAAGAGACAGTGAATGAAAACTTCACACAAGCCTGGGACTCCTGTGATTGTATATACAATAAAGCCTGCCTACCTCCTATATCTAACAGATGGGTACTCGCCCAGCGTGGCACACAGAGTGGCAATTTGTTCTGCACATCTCTCCAAGTTTAAAGTACGACCCGCTTGTTTTAAGATTGGGTTGTAGAAAAACGGGAAACTCTCCGCAGAGTCAAGTGAGAACACCTGAAATGCACAAAGACACAGCACACTTAACAAAAGATCGCTTTGCAGGCAACAGCACCAAAAAGATTGGAATAACATTAAAGTATTTTCTGTGTCAAGTCATATGTTATGTTTGCACTCAAATGTCAACAATACTTCATAGAGCCTAATAGTTTTTTGTTCGTTATTTTTATATATTTTTGTGTGTTTCCAGTAAAAACAATATAATCACCCAAAAGAAATAACACATATTCAAATTATGAAATGTCACATTTGCTTTGAAAAAGATATTAACATCATACATGAAAATTGATTACAAGTTCAAAAAAAGATCCAAGGAATACATACCTGAGACTCATATGGTAGAAATGCAATGTTAATCTCCCTCAGAGATTTGATGAACTTGGCAGAAGGTGATTTACTCAGCTCATTAAAAATCTCATCTGGACAAGCTGTAAAACATATATAATTTTGGAATAAATCAAGGGAAAAATGTATGTGATAAAGTCAAATACTGCAGCTCAAATGATTACCATATTAACTCATTCACCCCTGAAATTTCATAATGAACTATTCCAACCTTTGAATTGGAAGGGTTAAAATGTGTCTTCAGGGGTGAATGAGTTAAATATGTCTAGTCCTGTGTTACGGACAAGGCTAAAGAAAATGTCCCTTTGGCTCAATTGATAGAGCCTAAACTGGTAATATGTAGTCGTGGGTTCAATCCTGAGGGAAGACACTGGGAAAATATGATCTCTGTTACAGTGATGTTGACGCTCCAGTAGAGATCTGGGTAATGGATGCGATAACTTCCTTAACAAAAGGATTAGGTCTTTCAAGGTAGGGAAAGTATGCCACAGTGGTAAACTATCTAGTCCCTTGTTATTGACCTAGCTAAATAAAAGAAGGTATTTACTTACGCATTTGAAATATACTATGCTGCATTGTTTACTGCAAGAATTGGCCTGCAGTAGTCTGAATTTATCAATTTAACATGTACTACCAACTGTGATATACAACACCCTAATTCACAGGTGCTGGACACACTAATCATGATGTGTTATATTATATAAAAGTATATAGTACAATTGTATGTACACATCATATTATTGTGTCCAGCAACTGTGCCCTAGTTCATGAATAGGAGATTTAATACAGATTGTGCTTGTTAAAAGTAAATTATACATACCTTCAGTAAAAAATACATGAGCACATTTGTACTGGTTCTTAGTTCCTGGAAACTCATTCATTAAAGCTCGTACGGACTGTAAGAAAAAACGTTTTTGAAGGAATTTTGAACATAATCAGAGCAGATAAATGATTGACAAACTCATGTTTGTGTGTGTCAATATTGAATTTTACTAAACCATATTTGTTTCAAATTCTAGTTCTTGCAACTATTTCAAAGGTATGCAAATAAAGAAACAGTATGTCAGTTAATGCCAAAACTTGTGAACAGCAATACAAATTAACTGCAACAAACTAAAAATTTCTTTAAAGATGTTAAAATCAGCTTGCTTCCACAAATGACGAGGTCTTGAATTTGAGAGGAGTGTCAATAAGTGTACCTTATCAGTGGGTGTGATGAGGTACACAGCTTCTAAAGGGAGCGGTTCCCGCCTCTTGTGCAGATCCTCCACCACTGAAAAACATACACTTAAGATCTGAATATATATATATGTCAAAGAAAATTGTAATAACTCTTAACATCACTATATAAATAACACACATTTAGTAGCGAGTACTTCATTACAGTAAAAACTCGACTAACGACAACCTCGAAATTATGACCGCCCTGCTATTGCAGGTACTTGTTTTCAGTCCCATTTTCCCCCTCTATATCTTTATATTGCATTTCATAGCTTCAGCAATATGACTACTGTGCTATTCCGTATTTCGACCACTTTCAGTCTGAATGACCGTTAATTAATGGTAATTACCCTGCCATTGCGACCAAACCCCGACTAATGCCCAAATTAACCTGGTGTGCTGTCAACCGTGAGCAACTACTTGTGTTTCGCAGTCAATCTTTTGTTTCTCCGACATGGGTTATTATTCTTACCCGCTAGATGGCATTGTGTCAAGTTAACAACAATATGAGATTGACTTCCGATATAACATGGCATCCGACACCAACTAATTTGGGACCCCTGTGCACTCAGCTTATATCAGGGGGAAATGAAGAAACAAAAAGAACTTTTATCCCTGTTACAACACAAATTGTCTGTTTTCTCATCTCTATCATTATTTTGCATTGTGTTGTAACTATGCATCCCCCAAAACCAAAACTAACTAGAGAGTCCTTTGGAATCATGTTTATATACAGCTTCACCATGGTTTAAAATATCTTACATGTGATTCCCTCTGACATAATCTCTGTCATCTTGCAACATGATGACACCATGCGTGTGCTGAGAAAGTCAAGAACCAGGACTTTCCATTCTCCGTCTTTCTTCACAGTCCTGATGACTTCATTCATCAATTCTGGAAAAATAAGGATGATATAGGTCATTTGAAGTTGTTGGAACCAATTTCAGGAAAAGGTGAAATTAGGAAAACAGTGGAATATTCTGTTAATATAAAGAAATGTAAGACACCAACAAACATTGATGAAAAATTCTCCAATTTATTGTGCATCCTTTGATCCGCCATTTACAATACAAGATTATGATGCTTGAGTATATTACTACATAACTAGATATACGTAATATATAATCTGATATTTAAACATTGATTTCATCACAGAGTTTATTCATCTAAACTCATCAATTCAATATGGTAAAAGGATAGCAATGGGAATGTTGAAGAGTTTCTCTTCTGCACATTGTCATCCCATCAAAAATACTGCCATTGACTTTTGGCAAAGTTACTTTGACATTTTGTTTGTCTATCTTTAACCCCTTCACCACAATGGATTTATCCAGATAGATGTATGGTAGAGTCTACTAATGTTACCTTGGGATGAAAGGGTTAACAGGTTTGGCACAACAGTGCATATGAGTAATAATCCTGCATTTGGTAAAAACAGTTACCCATTTGAGAAACCATTTTATTACTGAAATGGGGAATAAAGTGAAATATAATCACACAAAGTTCTTTTAAATTCTTTCAGCAAAAAAGGGCGTTATTTTTTCAGCTCATTCCAATAAACAACACAATAAAGTACAATTGTACACAAACAAATATCAGTTCTGATGTCTATCTTTTTGTGAAAATGACAAACTATATCACTGACTTTGCTCTCCATTGACTTCCAGTGTGTAGTCACTGGGATCATCCAATGCAAATCTGACAGGTGAGCATGATTTTTTCTGTGTGCTATTTATACATTGTAGCTACTCTACAACACACTGTAAGCAATGGAAGCGATACATTTTGTCATTTTCACAAAAATTTAGACAACTGAATAGACACATGTTTGTGCACAGTTGTACCTCGTATTTTTTATTTGATTATTTTGAAAGAATGACTCCTGTTTTGTTTATAATGTGTAAAAGAACTCTGTGTGTTTTATTTCACTTTATTCCCCATTTCAGTAATACAATTGTTAAATGGGTAACTGTTACCAAAAGGCAGGATTATTACCCATATGCGCCCAACCTGTTCAGGATAACTACGGACTACATTTGTAGATCAAAATACATTGCCGGAGCAGCATTTTTTTTACATGAATTAGTCTTCTTCTTCCAGTTATGTGCCGGGCTCCATGCGGAGCATATTCGCACATGGTTAAAAGATTAGAATCATGTTGTGTCGAGGCTCAGTTAAAATTAGTCTTGGCTACCTATGGTTGGAACTTTCCGATCCTGGACTTGAAGGTTTCCAGGGTGTCGGCGTCCAAGATACTTGCTGGCAGTTTGTTCCATATTCGAATACCAGCTGGGAAGAAAGAATCCTGGTATGATCCCAAGCTACAGTAGGACTGGAGGTATCAGGTGGTGTGCCCTCTAGTCCTTGTACCATTTGACTGAAGTGGGGTTGTTGGTATTGCGATCAGGTCGTTGATTACCCGGTAAATCATGGTAGCTCTAGCCTGGGCTTTTTTCATTTAAAGGCTTTCAAGTTGGAGCTCCTTTAGCATGGGTGTCACGGTACTGGTATGGCTGTAGTCGTCCATAATGAACTGTGCTGCTCTACGCTGCACTGCCTCCAGGGAGTTGATTTGGGACTTGGTGGAATTGTCCCACACAGTGGCAGCATATATACTCCAATTGTAGGCGAACCAATGTCTAGTAGCAAGTAGCCGTGATGTTCCTTGGGCATGAAGATATGTTATGCCTCAGGAAAAGCGGTGGTGTTGTTCGCCTTCCTTGTAACACTGGTGACGTGACTGTTCCACGACAGTTTCTGATCGATGGTGACTCCAAGGTACTCTGCCTTGTCTGTCATGTTGTCTGTGAATGGTATACTTACCAGCAATAACATTGCGTTTGTTAGTGATTCGTATCAACTCACACTTATCAGGATTGAAACTCATTCCCCAGTCATTTTCCCACTGCTGTAACGAGTCAAAGTTTTCTTGTAGGTGTTTTACATCCCTCTTTCCTTAATAGTCCGATACATCAGGCAGTCATCTGCAAACAGTCTAGTTGTCAAACTCACTCTGCTTGGTAAATTGTTGAAATAAACTAAAAACAAGAGAGGTCCCATGACCATGCCTTGAGGAACTCCAGATGACACTGGAGCTGGAGGATTTCTCACCATCCACCACTATCTGTTGTGATAGGTCTGAAAGGAAGTCCTCAATCCATGACAATGTAGTTCCTCTCACACCATAGTGATGCAGTTTAGCTGATAGACGCGCCGTGAGACCTTGTCAAATGCCTTACTGAAGTCGAGCAGAACGGTGTCAATCTGATTTCGGTTGTTGAGGCCCTTCGCAAGGTCATGGACTGTTGTTATTAGTTGGCTCTCACAACAAATAACAACAGTCATGTACACTTATGCTACCCACAAGTTATTTCCCGATTTCAAATAGGAATTCAATCAATTGACTTGCAATGGATAGTCAATATACAAGCGTATACCATTTTAAATGTTGTAACACAATGTGGGAGAAATCTCAAGAAAAAAAATGTCCAAGCCTGTCAGCTGACTATTAATTATATATAATAGTTTGTTTAAATGCTGTGTGATCAGATTGTTTTCATTCTTCATAGGACAGGCCTACACTTAGGCTACATTTGCATATCCAGTTGAAACGGTTGAACCTGTAAAGAAAACGACAGGTACAGATTTGGACCGAGGCTGACCTCAGGAAAATTTGGTACGTGTAGATTGAGGGGTCCAGACGTACCTGACCGAAACTAAAATGCTGACTATTGCCAATTTGCGTTATTTCTTTCTTAAACAATGTCAAGTCACATGTAATTTTTAAGATCCGTTATGTAATTTAGTGGACGCGTGAGAGAAGGGCATGATATTCTTGATACATTGTTTTTTATTCTCCGAAACTGTGGATTTTTAGCTCTGCTTATAGAACGGTCCAAGTGTGTTCGTTTATCGTGGAAAATTTCTGCGCCACATGTACCGTTTCAACCGGGATACGCGATTGTAGCCTTGGGCTACATGAACAGGTTGGGGAAAACCACCAATTGTTTGCATAATATGCAAACTCGCCTATTATATGCCAGTTGGAGTATGGATTTGTTACTAAAAATAACCAAAATCACTTTAACAGTAACTTTTGCAATATATTATTAAAAATCGCATTTATTTACGACAAGGTAAACAATATTTTGCTAAAAGATGTTTACTAAAAGTAACTTTACCGGAAGTATTGCATCTATTTTTGGTACTTTCCTACATGGTTTGTATTTGTATGATGTTTCATGGCTAAATATATGCTACTTGGACAAACAATTTGAAAAAATTACGATTAAAGTGATTTTGGCTATTTTTAGTTACAGTTTCTTACCCCAATTGGCGTATAATAGGTGAGTTTGCGTATTATTTTACGCAAGTTAGTGGTTTTCGCCTACCTGATGTATGTCGACCAAAAAATCAATATTCAAGTCTGCTGACAACAAAAATATACCGGCTACAAACCCGAGTTGCACAGGTAAAGAAACAATTTACAATTGTAGAACTCTGAAAAACGTTGTTCCTGTAGTGAAAGCTGAAATAATAACATCATTATTGTGTTATTCACGAATAAATATGTAAATAAACAAATCGTACGATTGTGAACTGCCTCCTTCAACGCCATCTTGAATTTATAATTCCGCAGCGACGATGCGCAGAAAATTAACATAAAACATATATAAATATATATCCTGAATTTAATTTTCTGTAAACATTTTTTTGGATAATAAAAAGTAATAATTTTAAGTCGTTATATTTATATTCGCATTATTTCAGCCGGCCAATCCATCCTAATTTACAAGCCTCGTTTTGGTGAACGTCTACTACACACACTTTATAGGAAGTGTTTGGCGAGGATGTACCACCAAGTTCTAGATGTAGTTTTACTGCTCCTGTTGGAAATATAGACATGAAAATACACTTTATTGTGCAAGGCAACAGGAGAAACTGTTGTCATGAGTTCGTCGTCTAAAACTGGTAGTCCAGGTAAGCTTTTTCCTCTTAAACACCATAATAAGAGCTGATGGGAGCACTTCTGCAGACGAGGTCAAGACCCTGCATCAGTAGCAGGGTACTGTAGTTTGACAGCTTCTGAAACAGATCGCGGAGATAAAAGTTACATCTTATATATGTACCCCTCAAGTAGATAACTGGAAAGATCTGTCCACCTTTGTGTCTCTAATGAAGTAAAAGATGGGTGCTCAACACTGATTTTGTGATTAAATTTACATCTTATAAGTTAAGTAAAACTTTTAACATGAAAGCAAAATGCCTGTTTCTTGCTGTAGTATGTTGTAGGATGATTTTGGCTATCTTTTGAAGATAAAAAAAATCAGATATTTTTCACTGGAGCTGAATGGATGCTTCATCCTTTGATGTGTTTTGGTTATTGATTATGAATTTAAATATGATTAATACATCATACCGTATGTACCTGGTACATGGTGGGTCTTCTTAAATGTTTCTATCATCTGTCAAATCCAACAGATTTACGTTTCTGTGTACTGTACAGATCTAGATAAAAACATTTTGTTTGTTTGATGCTTTTATCATTATTTTTTTCAATTTCTGTATCTTTAAGATATATAATAATTTGGGTAAATGGATTTATCTTCAATAATGACTTCCTGCTCCAATTAAATATGATAATCTAAATACAGTACATCTGACTCAAAGTTCTCATGGTCAGTGGGTTTTTTTTACAGGATGCTTTAAAAAAAAATCATCTTCACCTGGCAATTATGTGCATATAGACCAGTCTATATTTATGATCATAAACAAATCATGTCACAGTCAGGCTATCAGAACTGATGCATAACCCTCTGCATTAAAGCCATTTTGGTCTCTGTGGAGTAAATATAATAAATACTAGCTATAGATAAATAGTGAACTTTGTATGATGTAGTAAAGCCAAGGAGACTCAAACCACAGCAAGACTGGTCAAAGATTAGAAAATAAATTTGCTAACAAAAACCTTAAATCATGTTATTGAAATATAAACCAGATGTGTTCACAGATTAGAAGAGAAAGAATAAATCAGAACAGCCCTGAACACAGGTTGATACCTTATTTTGATTTAGGGACATATGCATGTGCACATTTACAAGGAGTTGGAATTTTCTCATTACATATATATGTAATGAAATAGAGATACTTTCGTAAAATAGATTTATCAACCTATTTAATGAATCTTGATAAAAAATCCACTGCACATATGAAAAGACAGCTGAATTAATGGAGTACAAAACCATAAATGTGTTTATATGGAACAGATAACTGTTTTTTTGTTTAATTTACATGTATGCAAGCTAAGGATATTTATTGCAAAATACAACAATATATCATGGATATTGTAAAAATTTTCTGTCAAATTGTATTTTGTATAACATTTATTTCCATCATTACTTTTGTTCCTCTGCATGTTTTAGACCAGATAAATAGCATTGTCTCCATGACGCAGCACCTGGAGAACATCTGCTTTCCTCACATTTAAAAGACATTTAGTTTTTTTTTCTCTGGGAAATGAATAGGTGATGTTTTCACAAAGGCTGAAGAGCAGGTAATGGGTTTGGTATCCTATTGTAGTTGATCATGATCAAACATACTAGCTAGACACTCTTCTCCGTTAGTAGGATTTAATATTGTACGCAGAATTGTTCAAGTTCACAATTTTTTTTTATTATTTTGTTCATTCATACTGTAAAAATTTATCAAATTTTTATCAACAAAATTATTTTGCATTTCAACAGATGTAGCATATATCGCAACAAGTTTTTTGTTAGCATTTTTTCACCAATCATAATGATCACATTTTCTATAATGCTATAATGATGTATTCCACATCGAAAAAAAATGCATACAATAATGATTATCAGAAAAAGATGTAATTTCGATTACTTGTCAGGTAAGGTATGATTAAAAGGAAAAAACATACAAAGCAATTTATAAAAACAATACATTTAGCTATATATTATGTTGTATGTATGCCATTTATTTTCTGGGAGAGAAATTGGTGGTTCATTTCTTTTTAATTATATAAATTGGTATAGAATTCTGAAAACAAAAAAGTTTTGCAAAATATTAATATCGTGTTATATCGAATGCTTATGTGTGCAATAGGAGATTTGTGGACCTTCACAATACATGTTTTGTATTGTGTAACTAAAAGTGAGTGGGCGTCTTTTATGGAAAATCAATAGGCAAAGACGACACGTTAGACGTAAAAACCTATACCCTGTCTTCCTATGATATAACTTTGTCGCTGTCGCCAAGAGCATACTGTATAGACAGTAGGAAACATCATCATACAAATATAACTTGTATTCATCGTCTGGTGCATACACTTCTATGTACATGTAGTACAGGCAGTAAAATATCCTTACTAATAAATGTCAATATGACTTACATTCATCAAAACGCACTAACTGAAAAGAACAGCAGTATAGCAATTGTTGGTAGTCGTTGCTGTAACTGACATCCATCAAAAACAATTAGTGAATCATTGTAAAGAACAATGTGTAGCGAATGTATATAAATAATGGAGTGGACCGGCACTCACTGGTTAGGATGTTACTGAGGTGTTTAGGGTGATGTGTGCAGGATGATTAATCAATTGTGCCCTTCCTTTTCATCAATTGTTGTACTACTGACCTAGTTAACAGAGGCTTGTCATCTCGGGGGAGGTATATAGTAACATGCTGTTTAGTGGTCATTTAAGTTAGGATTGGATACGCTGTTGTGGGAGATTTACTGGTATGGGAAATATTGTGGTGGGTAATATATACTGGAAATAGTTATTCAGGACACTGGTGTCAGAGATCAACTGGGGTGGGAAATCAACTGGCATGGAAGATATATATATTGGTATGAGAACTATTGATGATACTGGTGTTGAGTTATTGTTATATTATATAGAAGAGTCATTGGTTATATAGGAGATATTAGTGTGGAAGCTTATAAATAAGGTACATGTTGGAAATATGCTTGTGTAGGAGTAGTCAGTTTGAGAGAAAACTTTGTTTATGTCAGATTTTGAAATATTGGGGTGTTGAAATGCAAGTAGGTCACCAGCTTAACTTGTAGATCATTGTCATGTGTGGATTTGAATGGCCTCTTGTTGGTGTCGGGCTTTTGCACCTACATGTACACAGGTCATTCAAATCCATGCACACCTCCTACTCCAACATTAACCATTATGCATTTATAATGAAGGAAGACAGTACTAGATCAATCATGATCAATCACCAGTAACATTGACTGTTTTTACTGCAATTTTAATCAACAGTTACATTAAGGTTGGGAGTCCCAATGCTCTGTGCAGTATATATCTCCAATGAAGAAGAGTGTCAATTTGTTCAGCATTTTTCTGGCTTGAAGATGTTTGTCCATTTATTATGGTAGACGTTTTCACAAAAACAATTCAGCCCATTTGATCCTCGAATCTTGAGATAATAAAGCAAAGAGCTTATCCACTGCACTACCACTCATTTTTTCATTCTCTTCATTCTTTTCTCCCACATTTCAGTTGAAATGGTCCTATTCGTATAAATTGCCCACAACCTAAAATTGTCTTTGTATGAATATATAGAGGAAAAACATAAAAATAAAATTTTCAAGGACTTAACGTTACTGTTTTGTGGGATATGGGGATGAGAAAATAGTGGTCCCAGGGAATGCTCAACATGAGTGATTTCTAACTTTTCAAGGACTTTATACAGTCGAAAAATGGTGGATCTCTACCTTAATTTATAACAGTACACTCCCAGTTGCTATAATTAAATGTAAATCATTCATCTAAATTTCAGTATGGTCAAGATTTCAAACCCTGGTCTAGTCTGTTTAGTTTTCTATTTTGTGCTATAGGATACAATACCATTCAGGAGCATGCAACAGGAAATGAAGTTTTACAGAAAAGTTTACATGCTAGCTTGTAAAGATGAAGTTAACACCAGGTGTTCTGAGATAATGTAGGACATTCAAATAAAATAGAACTGCAAAACACATTTTGAGCACTCCGGGACAGAGTCACATTATGAAAATGTATATGATGTACCCTCATGGTTCACAATGTCTGACAACACATGTATAAAAAGGAAATTTAAACTTATGAAAAGCATTGAATTTTAAATCACTGGATTGTTCCGAAAAATGTAATGGACATAACAGATCTGTTGATACATATGTATCAAGGAAACCTTCCCAGCTGGAAAACCTAAATGAAATCCCTCAAGTTCAAGTTTTCATGATCATATAACACCCTGCATTTCCTCACAGATGGGCCAGCAATCACTTAAAGGAAACTTTCCTATTGATAAGATCAGAACTGATATTATAACATTTCTGTTGCATTCATGATGGTCTTGCTAGGCAGCTATAGCACTTAATGCTCCCGACAGTTATAAGTAAATAATTTGCTATATATATATTTGTTATCAATGAACACAAATTGTGCCTAGGGTATATTATAACTGCTGCTATACAATCTGTGTAGCAACAGCTCCTGGTATTACGCTGATTCAGCTGAAGCCAGCAGGCGGTGAATTCTGGGGATATCCACTGCACATATCCATTATGAAAGCTACTTACAGATAGGATATTGGTTAGCTTAGTAGGACAATTTTAGAAAATAATCCACCTATTTCAGGAATTCTGAAATTCTGGAGCTGAAGGGAAATATCTACCAGGAGCATATATATATAATTCATATGCGTAAGAGTACCGTTAAACATATATTTGGCTCCAGTGGGAGGTCTGAAGCTATCTGCCATCATAACATTGAAAATAATACAAACAAATATGTGTAAACAAACTTCATTTTCTTCCGAAACCTTTGTATTTTTCTCTGCGATTGAAAATATTTCATGTTACCCACATGTTGGTAACAAACTTGATGAAATTTCATTGCATTGTAATCTTTTGATAATGATGTCCTGTAACCATGCTTTTCTCTGACATCTTCCATTGCGATGTGATTCATGGCAATTGTTTCCCTAATTATAGGTTAAAAGAATCATTGTTCCAAGAGAAACATGCATATGATTTAAAATATAATACGGATGTCAACGGGAAACAGTTCTCATTACAATGTAGTTGTTTTGATTTACTAACTTTGAAAAAAGAAAATTGGTAAGCCTGTTTCTGTTAAAATATAATTTGTAAATTAACTAATCCATGAAGTTAGATAAACATGATAACCAATGAACACATATTTGGGGAGCTAAATGGACGCAAAATAATATGCACATGTGCCTCAGATTGTTTTAATGTCACTGACAGGGCAGGGCTGTTGATACCAATTATTCTGAAATGCATTCGGTTTAATTCATGCTCAAATTTAAGGGAATGCTATTATTAGCACAAGCGAAGGGGCACTGTTGGGTTTATTTTTCTTGCTTACTTCATAAAAATAAGAATAAAAAAGCATGAAGACTGCAGCCTAGAAGATGAGCATTTGTGGCAGTGCTGGTGTCTTGTAGATGTCTGCAGCCACCCCTGGGTGAGGCTGCAGACGAGCAGTCTCAAGCCTGCCTGCAGTCAGAGATAGCATATGTATACCAGCACTTCCTTGTTACTTGAAGCCCCTTCAAACATACATGTTATGTACATAGATGCATTATAATTTTTTAGTAGTGACTATATAGGCTAGTGTGCATCTTTATTGTCCTGTGAATGGGCAACATAGTGATGAATTAAAGGTCTGAAAAGAAATTTGAATGAAGGAATGAATGTTTTAAATGACTGTGATTGATCCTTGAAAATATGTAACTTTTATAAGTTCTGTTCTACAGTTGATAGATTTTTCTACCTGTTTTCCACAGGGGCCTTTGCCTTAATTTATTTATGATTCTGGGAATCTTCACTGTTCTTTAATAAACCTGTGATGAGCTTTTATTTGTATAAGAAGTATTTGTTGATAACTGGCATTGAGAAAATGCTAGTATGATATTATCAGAAACATGGGGTTTTACTACACAGGGTACATGTAGATTACAATCCGGAATTAAAACTACACCATAGATTTAAGTGATATACTATGTAAGTTGATGATTGTAGAGTCTTAAGTAGGGGGTTCACTCTGGGAAGTTTTGTTTTATTGCTATAAAAATTAGAATTGGAAGGAGATGTCAGTAGTATATCGGTAGCGTGTGGTGTGTGGGTAGGATGACTCAGCTCTTGGGCTGCATGTGGGGGATCAATATACTGTAGCAGTGTATAGTAGGCCCAGGACAGACAGACCAGCCTCCTCATCACCGCTGGAGCTGGTGCATGTCACCACAATTTGTAAATACAAACACTACACCATGCAAACCGATTAATAAAAAATAGAGGTATAATTTAGCATGGGTACCTGGTTATATATCTCCTGTAGCTTTACATCTGGGCTTACACTTCGTACAGGTCTGTGTCAGGATAAATGTAAAAACAAATTCTCGGAACACATCAGTTAGTTCAGTTGAGGAACATTATAACATACTGTTAGGTGTTTTGTAACATTAAAAGCATTTGGCTTGGTGAGTTTGAGTATCTTTAATTTGTAAATACAAAATTTAAAAACATCCCCATGCAGCTTCATCTGGTACATGGTCTGGTTTTTTCCTGAAGGCATTAATTTCAGGTGCAGAAAAGATTTTAATTGCAAATATCTATGATGATTCAGNGGGGGGGTGTTACAGATGTGTTCATGGGGGTTTCCAAATGGTCAAAAATACATGGTTTTTAAAAATGGACTCCCACTTATTTATATGTAGCTTTGAACAATTATCTTCCTGCTTTTCTTGTTGTTGTGACTTAAAAAATGGCTAGATAACACATATAAACCTAAAGCATTCTCATTTATTTTTTATATACCTAAAAATATTCCAATTGGTAGTAAAGCTGCCCAAGGACTATGCAATTTCTTTGTGGATGCATGAAGGACATTTATCAACTTTCAAAAAGGAGTCTCAGGTTTTATCTGAGCCACAATATTTAATGTGTTCTGTAAATTTTCACTTAAAAAACACATGATTAGGTAACTCATTCACCCGTGAAGTTTGATAATGAACTATTCCAACCTTTGAATTGGAACGGTTCAAATGTGTCTTCAGGGGTATATGAGTTAAATGTATGAAGCACAGAAGAAGTGTAACAGAAATGTGTTTGACTAACTTAGTTTTATAACAACTCAGACCTTTGATGGACCAATATGTGCATGTTAAGTGCTAAATTGTCAAACAGTAAATAAACATATGCAGTTTCTCTATTACTACAAAAATTCAATGTAAATTGAAACATGATGACAGTTTTAAGTTCTACATCATTTTGATGTCATGGGATAATGCAGTGGTAATTCTTATAAAGAAGAATTAGAGAAACAACAGACTATTCTAGAAACAGATCAATTTGTTGGATTTCAGTGGCTGCTTGAAAGTTTTTGTCAATGTTCAGAACTAGTAGACTGAAAAATGAAAATTCTTCCTTTGGCCTTCAGTGGGTTTGCTTTGCTTGCATTCTAAGATTTGAAGGGCCAAGGTCCATGCTTGGTCATCTGAAAAACCCAAGATCCATTATTTGGCCTTCAATGGATGTGTGCTGCTTAAAAGCTTGCATTCAAGAATTGAAGTACCAAAATCTGTGCTTCGGCCTTCAGTGGGTGCTTGCATTGAAGGATCAAAATACTGTTAGATACCTATACAGTTCCATGCTTTGGCCTTCGTTGGGTGCTTGCATTGAAGGATCAAAAGACTGTTAGATACCTATACAGATCCATGCCTTGCCTTCAGTGGGTGCCTGGCAGTAATTAATTAACATGGTGTGTGTGGAAACAACAAACTGACCTATAACCAATATTGTGGGGTCTGCAGTATCCATCAGGCAGAGTTGTATACAAACATATACTGGCATACGCCTCTACTGGCCAAGATAAACAAACACAAACAATAGCTACCCCAGATGTTCATAAGTACTTGTAAGTTTTAGATGTTGGGACTTGCCCCCTGTGCAATGTACATAGTCAGTATATGATGCCATTAGCTGATGCGATGAGAATCCAAAATCTTTTCAAATTGTAATCAAATTGCACATATTTTACTTTTGCTAGCATGTCTTTCATAAATTTCAATCCAATTCCAGTTATAAAACAAGTAACAATTTGCATTCGAGAATTTATGATTATAAGATTTGCTAAGTCTGCACTGGGTTTTATTATGTGTTTCAATCCTTAAATGTATATATACAGCCTCAGAGACTTGCTCTTTTACAGTCGTTTGTGAAATGCCAGTAGAGATTGATGATAAGGAGAGGTTAAATAAATAAAGTGTGTTATTTCTGATATATCTGTGTATTTACAGTACACAAGCCTGACCAGAAGGAGTGAAATGGCTATAGATTTGACCAGGTGGAAATGACATTTTACAATCATAGTCTGCATAGGGGAGATAGAACCATTTCAGAGAGAAATTAAGAAAACATCTGTTTGTTTAAATCAGAGCTCGAGCCATAGGGAGATTCATTTAAATGATATACAACTTCAAAGTATAGTCAATATAATGCATTTTGCAATACCCGATACTTTTTTATAAATCTTCAGAACTACAAAATAAGTGCCAGAACTTTCCTAATTCCTATTTTGGGTTAGCCTATAGCTACATGTACATAGGAGATTGTTCAATCAAGGAGCATATAAAAGGGTTCTTGTTCATGAGCTTGGGTCAGTATGACAAAACCTGGGTATATATGTTTATTGCTTTCTTGATTCATATATTATAATATGAAGTAAAACCCCATTAACTCAGACTCTTGGAGATTAGATCCAGCTCAAACTCTGCTAATGTCGCAGATAGTAGATGTTAACGTTGGAAATAGTGAATAAAACATGATAAAGATAACTTTACTGCTCAACATTTTACAGCAATTTGTAGTTTGTTTTATTCAGAAACCTACCGGGAGAAAAATAATGCACAACACTGATGATAGTCAAAAGTGTCCTTATGTTTTTATGAAAATGAAAACAGAATCATGGAGTTAATAATCACAGATTTTTCAGACTGACATGTATATAGTAAAAAAAATAACGTCTGCTAATAACTGTGACATAGCATTAGATAAAGATGTGGGTATGTCGGTTTGTCGAAATAAATATGAAGGTGTTGGACAGAAAATTATCCAACTGGTGGTGTGGGAAGTGTTTACTTTTGGCACGAGTAATCAGAAACTGAGTGAAATGGCTATTTATGGCAACAAGTTAATGCTACCTACCAAAAAAAACAACAACAAAGGAATTGCATATAATCAAGCGTAATAACACAATGACAGATAAAAGGTTAAACTGTTCAAATGAGGTTAAAATTGTGTTCCATACATACCACACTGTACATGTATACACTTACACTGGGTAAGACTTAATTTAATGCATGAGTTATTAAGCAGTTATTGTTATTACAATTGGAGGAAGAAAATATCTAATGTTACTTGTAGTGTTGAGAATGACGAAAAACATAAATATTGTGTAAAATACTTATGCGTCTTCATTGTATTACAAAACATATCACAGTATGTGGTTTTGAGGTAACATTAAAAGCTTGTATTAACAATGTAAAAAGTTATCTACAAGGTATATAAATCTTGTTTTACTAAGCAATTTATTGGTACTTTTGCACAACCTCTCTCCAAGTAATCTGACCTTGGTCAAGTCTTCCTATGCCATTTGTCTTGTTAGTGGCATGTGCTCTTACAAGATCTAGTGGCCTGGATGAAAATGGATTGAATAAAATGCTGCAAAGTCATAAAGTTACCAATGTCTGTGGAATCAATGCTTTTTATATGCCGTCGTCCGACAGGTCGTATTATGGTATAGGCTGCATTGTGCTTCCACCCGTCTGTCCGTTAACTTTTCCTTGTCATTGCAATTGCTCTCCTGCCTTCATTCATGAACATATCTTGATGAAACTTGGTACACATATTGCATACCAATATAGCTCGAACGAATTATTTCAGAGGTAAATGTGCATTTTTTGTGGAGTTATGCCCCTTTAATTGCCAAATAAGGGCATTGTGTAGTAAATGCAGAACTTTTTTTATTTATTTTTTAATCAATTCCTTTCAAATTTTTGTATGATAATGGTAGAAACAATAATGTTCAACATGTATTACAGGTTTTTCTGTCAAGTTTCAACTTTCCGCGTTTTGGCTGTTCATCGTTTTTGCTGTTAACTTTTGCTTGTTTACACAATAACTCTCAAACAATTGTTCTTCAATTTTTGTCAAACTTGGTGAGATGTTTCATTACCTGAATGCTTTGGATGAGTTCTTAAATCTTGATATTTTAATGCTATCCGACAGAGTTTTGTCCCTTCTTCATTGCGGGGCTATGCTCCTTTCATTGCAAAATAAGGGCATTGTTTAGTAAATGCAAGAACTTTTTTCATTTTTAATCAATTTCTTTCAATTTTCATTTGCTATGCTAATGCTAGAAGCAATAATGTTCAACATAAATTACAGGTTTTTCTGTCGAATTTCAACTTTCCACGTTTTGGCGTATCACACTTGACATAGCAACACTGTTCTTCATTTTTGCCATTCATTTTTGCAATTAAATCTCTTAACTCAATATTTTTTTCATGTATTATGTATATTTTGCCATAATATCTGGGTGCAAATTGCAGTTCAAGACTCCTACCTTAAAGGCAAGGTTCTAGTTTTAGTAATGGCAACATTGACCAAGAAAATGTAATTAGGAAACACAAAATAGCTTGAGCCATCAACACAGTAAATGAACGACAAGTTCACAGTCACCAACAAAACAATGGCAATAGACACATTTATTTTATATGTCACTACCTGCTTCCAATATCCTTTTGAGGGTCTGACAGGCGTATCATGCTTCGCTCGCGGTGCTCTTGTTGAAGAAAGTTTTACTATAATTTCATGAAACAAAAAATTCCTTGTTAGAACAATATAACTCTGTCATCTACAAACCCCAAATTTTGTATGCCAGTATATATACCTATCTTGGCATGGCAATACATGTACTTAAATTGACTCTTGCATGCTCAACTGTAAATAGAATGATACTTTGTTTTTGATACCGAAGTTTGGGAAATATGGATTGCTTCTAATGCTTTGCCTCGTTCGTGTAGTTTTGTATCATATTAAAAACACATTTTGGGTAGACGTACGACATAGTTGAAACCCTGTTCACAATTGCTGTTAGACACTTGCAAATAAGATAAATAATAGGGTCAATTATAATATTGATTAGCAAATCAATGGGAGACCATCTGTCTTGCCCACAGAATTGGCAGCAAGTTCGAAGTATAATGGTGTATTGGTGCTACCATATGAAATAAAGATGCTATTCAGTGTGGTAGTTAAAGTACAATAAACTATCAGGCGTGGTCAATAAGGTGATTGCGGTTGTATTGTGTACCATTTTTCAATTGTTTTTAGTCTTTTTTCTTATACCAACTGGGAAAATCAATAGTACTAAGAAACAGGAGTTAAGTAATCAGTTGTCCCTGATTAATTGTGGGCTATCAGAGCTGATTATCGGCAAAACATACACAGCAATTCAGGTCCATTAGCTGCGGTGAATCTCCTCAGAAGGGAACACGGCTGGTGTCTGTTGTAATAAATCTTCAGTTGGCAGAGAAAATGTGATTGTCTCCTTAAAACTGTCAACTGGTGACAAACTCGGGCACAATTTTATCCCTTTAAATTTTTTTCTTTGGAGCTGCGGGACGGATTTAACCATTCTGTTTTTTTTGGGACAGAAAATGACTCATGGAAGTTGCACAGATAATGCAATGCACCTCAGCCTGCTGTTTGCATTTGTAGTGTTGCTGCACTTGATGGATTTGAATGATGTCACTTAACATGTGAATCATTAAGTAGGTTTGAACAAGCAGAGTCTGTAATTAAATCACAGATTCTTTGTTAACAGTTGTTCTGAGTGCTGCTTGGCTGTAAAATAGCTGATACCCTGAAGACCAGTTCATGGTGATATCTAAAAAATTATATTTGCATGCTAATGTGTTTGGGTTAAACAATTGTGCTTGAAATAGCTGTTCAAATTGCATTTGTTGAATCAGTGTGGTTATATTTTATTTGACCTTTGTGTAGACCCCATTGCTAATTATGTTACAGCACTAATAGTCTAAGAAAATCCTTTTAGCACAATTCTGCCTGACTGCAGTAGTATATTTACTTTGATGAATTATACATGAAGGTCAACTTTGGGGTGCTCCGGTAATTGCCAGGCAGTATCCCAAGAGAGCCCTTCCGACTAATATTGCTGGCCTGATCAGCTAACAATACATAGTCATTAGTACAACTCGCTTTACTACTGCAGTAAAGTGTGGTCACTTTTCAATAAGCCACTATTTCTAGTTTTCTCAAGAGAGATCTACTGAATACAGCTGTACAGCCATTCGACTGGGGCACAAGCATCAAGTAAAGTGTTTTGTGATGATGCATACAGGCCTACTTCGCCTTTTGTTCTCTGTCAGTGTTTGTGAATTTTGAGGTCAAAATTTTCCTCATAATTTCTCCATATTTTCCCAAGAGTACTATGTTGGATGTTGCAGTCTATCTGATCAATAATGACAAGATAGGACAAAAATGATGAAATGATCAATAATGACAAGATAGGACAAAAAGGATGAAATGATCAATAATGACAGGATAGGACAAAAAGGATGAAATGCTAGTATTTATATAGTGTATATATATATATATATGTACATCAGTTCTATCTCCTTGTAATATGATGTATATGTACATGTAACTGTTCTGTTTCACTGTGTCTTGATAAAGGAGCGAATTGCTCCGAAAATTTGACAACCTAAACTTGTCCACACTGTTGGAATTACTTCTTTGCCCCATATATATGTACACATACATGTATATATGAGTTAGGGCAACTATAGCTATATATATATAGCAAATAGACTTAGAGTTCCTCATAGGTGTAATTCTGTCTATTTTGACATGACTTCCAATTACAGGAAGAACTAGATCAGTGTTGATAATGGATGATCAGTTATAACTCTTCATTAGAATTACACCATTATATGTTGACATGTCTATAAAGTAGTTATTCCTGTAAACTCGTCAACCAACCAACCAACCAACTAACAGTATTAATATATTTGGGATCAAAATATCATTTAAGGTTATGCCATGAATTAATCCATGAGGCACGCATGGTCTATGCAAAGTTTTGCTCACACTTTATGAGGTTTTTAACAGCATAAGAACAAAGATACTGGACGTTCTTTATAATTTATGCAAAGTTAATAATTAATTATTCATTATGCACAACAAAACCCCAATGTAAACCAAAATAAATCTGCTGCCCCCTAGCCTGTGGCCATTGCGACACTTGTGACTTTTGTCTTTTTTCTGTCCTTTTTTTGATTGTGTCTCCCATGACTCCTGTCTATGACCCAGGCCGTTGAAAGTAAGTTTAACCACAATCCAGATTAAAAAAACCGCACCATCTATTCAAGATCGGTCAATGTGAACATGTCATCTGGTTGGTTTACTTTCACTTAACTGTGAACAGGCATGTCTTCTTCATGAATCAGCCTGTTAAACTGTAGGTTTGCTTTCTTGTTGCAGTAGCATTTTAGCAAGAACATACCACCAAGGTAGTTTAGCTTGTTTTGGTATATCAGACTGCAGTAAGGTTTTTGCCAGCAGCAATGAAACATTGATGCAGAAAATAGACTTGGATCTGATACCTATAGCCGCACAACCATTGATTTTACAAACATTCTTCATTTTTGATGCAGTTCAATCAATAAAGATACATTGCTGCATAAATGTCAGTCAGAAAATCCATGTTGGGGTATTTCAAAAGATAGGAAATTAAAGTAGAAAAACAAATTTAAATGGCATTTCACAAGTGAGCAGTCTAGTTAAAACTTCTCATTCTCTTGATGTACTTTCCACTGTGGTTGCCCCATGTGCATGCCAGATTATAGACTTTTAAGGACATTCATTAATTGAATAGGGTGGGCAGTATTACCAATAAACTAGGGATTGGGCTGTTTGTCTCTGCAGTGATATGCAGCGTTATTTTTTTGGAGTACCAGTATTTTTATGGAGTACCAGTATTTTTTTAGAGTACCAGTATTTGGCGATATTATTGCATAAATAAAGAACAAGTATTACTAGAATTTGATTGAATCATCTTTTATGAAATGTATTTACTGTTTTATTTCTTTGCCTTTTGTAATCTGGACATTTGGAGGTCAAGATATTGGTCAAATGACCCCTCCTTCACTTCCAGCGATGTCTATATTACAATGTCGTTTGCCTCTATTTGGGGCTCTGTACACACATTGCACTCGTGCTCTGACAAGTAAAGCTTTTAATGAATACATCCATGCATGTCTTACCTTATGTTTGTCCTGTTTCATGGGACTTCTTCACCTTGATTTTGGAAAAAACTGGGTACATTGACTTCCCTGCACTGCCATTCAAACATTGCAATATGAAAAAAATTCAACCCAACCATTAAACAACAGGCTGGTGTGGTTAACGTCACTGTTAATCAACCACTTTAATGTGTAATAGTCTTTGTTAGTTCGTTTTAAATTTAAAAAAGAAAAACTTTCAACTCAAGTTTAATACACATTATAAAGGAAAGTCTATGGTTGTGTAAATTCTTTGTATAAATCAAAATTGGTCATTGCTATGATTGAATATAAATATATACCATTCAAGAAATGGGATACTTATAATATATGATTACAGTAATGTACAGTAAAATTATATAATTAAGAGCGTTACAAATAAGATGGTGATAAGTTTCAGTAGTATTTTGCTGTGTTCATGTTACGTTGTAATACTATAGGTAATTAAGATAACTACAGGCTATATCAGTTACTTCTATCAATTAGAAACATGCATAGCACTTTTAGCTAATACCGGGTACTGTATCAGTCAGTACTATCAATTAAGACTGTCAATACTCTCTAGGCATCATGTGGGCGAGCTATGTACTAATCAGGATGCCAGCATGTATCTCAATCTGCTTTGGTTTGAATGATGTATTATTTGCAAAATAAAGATTTTATTGCAGTTATTGAACACTGCAGACATTACAGCATTCAATTAGAATTCTGCATTGTTTGTGTAGCACGGTTATCAACTTCAAATTTACATCCAATAAGACACACAGCTTCAAAGTCTTTGATCCAGCACCATGCTTACTGAGTTACTGTAACATTGACTGTACAGCAATGCTTGTACACTGCCAACTCAGGTTAAGATTCTGTTTTATTGCCTCCAGGTTGTGTAATCCAGAGGTGATGAGTGGGCTTCAATCTCAGTTACATTTGTCATCTTTGTCTTATGGGAGCAATGCAGTCTCCTCCTTGTCATCAACCTATAATTTCTGGTTTAATTGAATTAGTGCCACCCCCTCCCACTCAGTTTCCCGCCCCATTCCCATCCCCACTGAATTCCAGAGTTTAATGTCCTACATTTTGTATATGGATGTTTGTTTATGTCAGTTTTGTTTGTGGCTGTGTGGGAGAGTAACAGATCTGTATTGGACTCACAGGTATTGGAAACATGCTTCTGTAATATACCATGTGACAAAGACTCTGCCCACACTGCCATGTTCAACTGTGTAACCCGCCCACATCCTTGTCATATACATGTACTGTATGCTGCTAGAACTTATGTCAGCACAAATTTGTCCTAGAATTTTAGCTGTCCCTGTAGCTTTAAGGTTACAGACCTTCTTCATGCAGTGTCCTCAGGAATATTGGTAAAGGTCATGAACTCAGTTAAACTGTATAAGAATACAAAAAATGACAAATTTAAATGACACTATTGTTTCTTCTTTGGTAAAAACAAATGTCAGTAGGTGTCATTGTCCATTATTTAAGAAACTATCATTGCCTGCTGTTTTTTTGTAATCAGCACTAAGTGCTGTGATATATTAAAATTCTTCCATCGGACCAATCGGACCAATTCAATTTATTTTCTGCAATCAACACCTCACAGTAGACATGCATGGCCTGTATGATGTGTAGAATATTTGCAAAGATAAAAGGTTTTAATTACCCTTGAATATATTTATTTTTTATGATTGTCATATTCATCAGAAATATACATGTACAGCAAAAAATGTATCTTGCAATGTTGTAAATGTGCTTATTTTTAAATAAATGAAAAAAAATCACAATTGTGAATTAATGTTTCAAGATATATTTTGAAAAATTTGATTTTGCAGTTTGTGATAACCACAGCAAGACCCATTAAAGGGAGTTTGAAAGGTATGAGATTTTTTGGGAGCTGTATCTGTTTTATATGGCATGTATCACTTACCCAGACTGTTTTACAAACTAAATCATTAGCTGGTCTATAACCACTATAATAATATCCTCATCTTCTGCTTCTTCACTGTATCGAAAACATCACTGGGCGTTGAGCATCACTAACATAGCCACTATGATTACGGCACTTTTTGATCATGATGCTGTTATAATATTTGTACCTCGATTAATGTTGTGTCATAAATTTTGTATTTCACAAAAGCACCTGTTGTTAAAAACTGTCAGTATTTCGTAAAGAAGATTCAGATTCAGATTGTCGGGTTTTTTTGGTTTTTTTAGCAATATTTCATAAAATACCTGGTACATTTGTTTATGAAGATTTATGATAGTGTAACTTGTAAGATTAAATTATTATTATCAACAAAGTGATTGTATGGCAATAAAAAAAATATGTAATTGAACAATTGAATCAGAATTTGTTACTGCAATTGAGTTTGGTTACAAATCCATCAATAACGATCAACTAGGGTTCTTTTATAGCATTGAAATGTTTTAGGTTATACCTTGAGTGGTTCAACTCAAATAGTTAATTAAAAAAGGGAGAAAATTCTACCTGACATGATATCTTATTTCTCCCTACCACTTATAGATCTGTGTTCTCCTACAGTAAATAGTTGTACACTTATCACTGCTGCTTCTACATTTGTATTAATACACATGTACTTACCTCACTTAGTTGTTCTCATTGCATTTTACTTACAACTTTTCAATAACACTTCTGCACTTAATTAGCAAATGTATCATTTTCTTTCTAATAAATCATTATTTCCCTCTCAAGTGTTACAAGTTATTCAGGTTCTAGAGTGTAGTAAAAGATAAGGGTTGCATATATCTATCTATGTACATGAAATGTATAGTAGTTTCCCAGGAAAAAGTAAAATGTGGGAATTGTACATGTATGCATATGCATGTGCACATGTACCGGGTCATGAACAGAGGATTTTAACTGCCTGGTATACTTATTTTACAACAATTGGGAAACCAGTTTAATCAACTTATATTAATTACTCTTGTTGGGCTGGATAGTAGATCGCAGAGGGTATTAATGTGGGAGGAAACCAGATCTAGAGTACCTGGAGAAAACCCATGTGGTTGGGCAGGTGACCATACCTTTTAATTTCACATCAGAGGATCAAAGGATGATGCTAAAGGTGAGAGTTTATGTCTATGCTCTTGATCCCAGATTGAGATATAATGTGGAAGTTGTGGATTTCTGAACAAGGTCCCAGGATAGGGTTAAAGGGTGATAATCTTGTATATATGTTGACGTCTTTCTACTTGCATCGTCTCAAAATGTAGGAAAATGTTAGAAATGTCTGTACAGGGTACCGGTAGAAGGATAAAGTTAAGGTGACAGTTCTTGTCTTTGTTCAGGATCCCAACATGTCCTCTGAGATATAACCTGTATGTGGTCCTAGAATGTGTGAGAATGTGCTGGTGTACATGTTGGTCCATATAATATTACTTGTGTAGGGGGTCCTAGCTATATATAGGATGTGTAACAATGTGCTGGTGTTGGTCCATTAGATATTACCTGTGTAGGGGGTCCTAGAATGTGTAACAATGTACTGGTGTTGGTCCATTAGATATTACTTGTGTAGGGGGGTCCTAGAATGTGTAACAATGTGCTGGTGTTGGTCCATTAGATATTACCTGTGTAGGGGGCCCTAAGATGTGTAACAATGTGCTGGTATTGGTCCATTAGATATTACCTGTGTAGGGGGTCCTAGAATGTGTAACAATGTACTGGTGTTGGTCCATTAGATATTACCTGTGTAGGGGGCCCTAAGATGTGTAACAATGTGCTGGTATTGGTCCATTACATACTACCTGTTTAGGGGGTCCTAAGATGTGTAACAATGTGCTGGTGTTGGTCCATTAGATATTACTTGTGTAGGGGGGTCCTAGAATGTGTAACAATGTGCTGGTGTTGGTCCATTAGATATTGCTTGTGTATGTGGTCCTAGGATGTGTAACAATGTGCTGGTGTTGGTCCATTAGATATTACCTGTGTAGGGGGTCCTAAGATGTGTTACAATGTGCTGGTATTGGTCCATTACATACTACCTGTTTAGGGTGTCCTAAGATGTGTAACAATGTGCTGGTGTTGGTCCATTAGATATTACTTGTATATGGGGTCCTAAGATGTGTAACAATGTGCTGGTATCAGTCCATTACATATTATCTGTGTAGAGGGTCCCTCATCCAGATGTGTAACATTACCCATGTAGAGTGGAGGGTCCAATGATCTAGATGTATAACATTGGCTAGTGTCTGCCCATTGAGATAGTTACTGTAAATAGGGTCCTGGGATGTGATACAATGTTGAAGTGAGTATTATAATTACCTTTGTATTGGATCCTAGGATGTGATGTGATGTTACCTTGCTCCATTGAGAAATTGTGTGTGTGAGGTTTTCTGCTTCCATATATAAATACATTACTATTTTTATCCTCCCAACATCCCAAGCTGTATCATGAATGATAGCTCTCTTATCTGTCAAAATGGCATAAAATCTTCAAAGTATCGGGGGGTGTATAATTCCACTGGCCCTATGCCTGGGGTTAGTAGATTTTATGTCTGGACTTGTGAAAAGTAGTATTGACTATCAAAATAGAGGTTGGGCTAGAAGAATATTTCAAACTGCCTGTGGGCAGATGATCTTAATATGAAACTGTACTTTTACATGCCAGAAAATGCTAGGATTTGTATCAGAAGAACAACTACTGGTCGTGTATCTTGCTGTCTGTATGTATATTGATACAGCACCGGGGAGACAGCCCAGACCTGTAAATCTTACCTTATATACCTTACATGAAGTGGCCACCTTGAGGTCCTGACCCTTTAATCAGATGCCAGACATGTTAACCTATAAACCGACCCACTCTGACCTCCCTCTGCACCTGGGGCTTTAATTGGTGGTTTGATGGAGAATTACACTGTCTTTCATTACCACCTACCAGAAACAGGTGTAGGTCAGGAACCAATTTATATATTATGAAAATATTTCAGGACCATCATTCCCCTGGCAGGATTGTTTGCAAAGCTAATTGCTGTATAACCAACTGTAAAATGTATTTTACGACCAGCCAGGGGTCTAAAAGCTTGATTGTTGTATAGGTCCCAATTGATTTTCAGTAGGTATGTGGAATATGATATTACCGTAAGAAGTGATTAATTAGTTTTTCTCGTCAGCCCAACCAGTTAACAATCAATAGTGGATTGCTCACTTACAGCAATCTTTAACCTGCTTCTTTCATGTCATACTTTGTTTCGCATCAGGGGAGAACACACATTCATGGTGTTTTATAAAGAGCAGGGTCAATTAGTGTGAAATATTCAGATAGCTTTATAGGGTTTATGTTTTGCTCTGGAGCTTCAGCAGCAAGTCGTGGCCATAAATCTATGATAATCTTCAGTAAACAATGATCCCACAGTACTGATGCTATCAGGGTTAGCTTGAACATGCTTTTCCCATATCGCCTAAATTGGCATCTTGTCATGTACTTTAGCAAAAGATCAGTGGCTAAAGCTTGGGGCAAGACTTTAAAGATTAACCACAATTTAAATATAGATGGAAATATTTTTACTTCTTTGATAATTATATATAGATATAGATTCTTGATTTCTTCATCAATAACAGCTATATTTCATGGATGGGATGGACAGTTTACATGAGTGCATATATATAGTATGAGTGAAA
The DNA here is from genome assembly GCF_002113885.1 of Mizuhopecten yessoensis. NCBI lineage: Eukaryota > Metazoa > Mollusca > Bivalvia > Pectinida > Pectinidae > Mizuhopecten > Mizuhopecten yessoensis. The sequence continues at coordinate 326,982 of NW_018405745.1, forward strand.
TAATATATTCAACTCATCACATCTAGAGTCCTCGGTGGCCAAGTGGTTAAGGTGTCTGACCATCTACGGTCACTAGATCACAGCAAAACAAAACATCAAGACATCACAATTGACAACTCTTTTAGCTTTATTTTTCGCAACAAATTTTTCTCTCTGATTTGTTGGTTAGTATGAAAATAACAAGAAGTGCTAATATCAACTTTAGTTTCATTGTAAAACCTCATATTTTGCTGGTAATGAAAATATGATAAATATTTTTAATAAGCATTGTACATGTTAGTGCAATGTCTGTTTTACCTTGACCCGGCCTAGCCTGCAGCTTTTGTGTACATATTGTGATACTGTGTTAAACTCATCATTAAAAAACCCACTAGACATTCATGTACTGAAAATTCAAATATACATGTAGTATACACTACTCAAAACCATCACATGAAAACTTATTAATGATTTTTTTTTCTTGAAAGTTTATGAATTGCATAAATTTCGCTTAAATGTAAAAATATCAACTACTGTCAACTGATTTGCAGCTGCTAAATCTTTATCCTGCAGTTTTATTATTTATTTCACATGTAAAAAGCAATTCAGTGTTTCTGATGGATCAATAAAGGTGTGAGATATGGTAAACGTTGGGTAACTGATGGATCCTGTCAATTCAGATATCAAAAACCAGTTGTGGTAATAGCATTACCCATTTACTCCACATTTCTTAGGCCCAGATTTATGTAACAGCTTAATAGGATCTGGTCAGTTCAACAGCTGAGGGACAGATGGAAGTATTACTAAAGAATTATATATAGGGAGGCATCAGGTACACTTTCAGCTTGTGAGAGGTTGTATAACCAGAGTAATTTGTTCTGTGGCTTTTACTTAACAGGGCATTAAAACAGGTTTTTCAGAAAGTTTGATTCCTTAACAATCTGAAATTTTACATGTGTTTTCATGTTTCCTGTCTTCAAATGATCGCATAAAATCCTGACATTGAAGTTTTCACGGTGAAATTGAGTAAGTATGCTGTATTTGATGTTGAAAATTTTAGATAAATTCCGGTGAAGCTAACTATGCTTTGATTATCTAGGTCCTTTGCTTAGTTGGACTGCTCAATTGAGTTTGGTAAGTTATCCGAGACAGAACATTGCTTAATGTAGTTCATTCAAATTACAATTAACAAAAACTACCAAGATTGTCAATAGTGGTTTTTAACATTTTCTGTGTATAAAATTCATTTGAATAAACCTTGGTTAAATAGTTTTTGAACAAAAAATATCCAAAAGGAATTTAAAAAAATAATAATGTTTAATGCAAAATAATGCCCTTTAACTTATAAGACACATTTGGACTGCCCAACCTATATTTTATTGCGAACCAGAATTTCAACAGCCACCTATATAACTACATGTATATAATAACATGTACTGAGATCCATGAAATGTGTAATCCACATGCAAATTTCGCTGAGCAGAATATTTGTGTTTAGAGGTCTTGATTTTGGAACATGAAATGATTTACAGTATTCTTTCAATCTTATGACTGTCTCCACTCATGAAAATCTACAAAATAAAATCAACCATTATGACCAAAATTACAAAGCTGTTATATAAGTGCAGCATACTACCAGAGTATGCAGAGAGCAGGTTCTACATACGGTAAACCTTCGGTCAGTTCGAACAAAATTAAATAAATGTTNTGTTGATCAAAGCATTTTTCCGAGGCCGATCGCCGCGAGCTTTCAATGGAGTTTGCCGAAAAAAAATCTTACTTTACGTTTTCATTTGACAAGTTCGGACTATCCGAAATAGGGTCAATCAGAGTTTGAACTATCGCTAGCTAGAAAATTATTGTTTTTATTGAAAAAAATATGTGTTCGAACTATCCGCCGATTCGAACTGACCGGAGGTTTACCGTAGGTATGATACGCCCTGTTGAATTTTCCCTTGGGTTTAAGGATAAAAGAAATGGATTAAAGAGGAGAAAACACTTGATTTTATTGATAAAAGATACAAATAAAAGGAGGAGAATTTCCCTTGGATTGCATTGATAAATGTACCAACAGGAGAGTAATTGATTAAGTGGTTGGATCTGTGAACCCATTTTAGATGCAATAATTCCCAAATTGATCTGCAAAGCCCACTGTAATGTGAGAAAGCAGCAAATTGTTTCAAATAAAGTTGGCAATCAGAAACATGATGATCCAGGGCAAAGTTTCTCCTCAACCTAGAAGCCTGGTCTGCATCATTACTCCTCTTGATTGGCTAACACTTTCATCCCTTCTCCAAATGTGGCGAAAAATGTGTTGCACTTTAACCAAGCCATCATCTGGAATCTGCCAAAAAATAAATATGTGCAATTTTGAAGTGTTAAATTTGACTAGAGCGCTAGGACATACAAACCGGTTGGATGGTTTCCAGTAAGACTGATTTAGACCTACATGTATACACTGTCAAGGAGAGGATAAGACTGCAAGGAACACTTATTTAATGACCTTCATATGGAGCAGACCTGCTGATGAACCTATAATCTATATCCATTTGAGTCTTACAACATCCCAATATATATACATGTATATTGAACATATAGAGCCACATTGTGTATATATATGCATAGTATACAATTTGAAATCCATGGAAGATTATAATATGTAAAATTATAGATATAGCCGCCATCAGATATGCAAGTGTACCTGGTATAAGTACGAAGTGTATCATACAAGGAAGTAAACTATATATACAAATGTATGTGCGTTACTTTTTAATTAGCTCTTTACAGAGCCTGTCTACACACTGGGAGCATTACATCTTCTTATGTATGTGTAGAATATAGCTAAATCCCTAATAGACGTACCAATTTATTAATTACATCCCCATCATTATCTACTGTTACATCACTGGTCTGTCCTAGGAGTACCAGCTGGTAGAAAACTAGATGTCGATGTTGGATTGTTGTGTTTTGAGACACCTTAGCTTTGAGCTTCATATCTCAATTGGCATACATATTATGAGGTACCATTTAGAAACAAAGCTCATGCATCATCAGTGTACTATGGCTTGAATACGATTGACATACATCTGTGAAAAATTGTATGAAAAACTTGCACCATGAAAGAGAATTAAACACGTAACCTTCCATGTTATACTATTTTATGGAGTTGGATCATTGTTTTTTTTTCTGTCTTTTCTGTCATTGTATTGAACAGATGTTGTAGACAGACATTGCACTGTATTGTTTGTATTGTATAATTAGAACTGGACTTTGTATTTGGTTACATTATACACATACCAACAGCTGACAAAACCATGTCATTGAACTACAGAGTGCTTAGTCAGTCATTATCTGTACATTTCTCTGTGAGCTTACCCCAGTTATATACCCCTTAAAGCAGTGATACATTACTATAGCGCTGTGTAATTCAATTGTTGAGCTTGACAAATTTACATTCAATAATTGATGTGATTATAAAAATGTTCACCATGCTGAAGTGACTGTTTAAGAGGAATGATGCCAAGTTGATGCCAGTGTATGTTGACATGACCTGATTTATACTATGTATATCCTTCATCAATCACATGGTAGGCATATATATATTCAAATACATGTTTTCGGTAAAAAAAAAACCCATCTAAAATGGGTCATTACATGCCTACATTCTTGATAAATGCTTCCAAGTAAGTCCTGATGCATTCATATATATCTGGCACATTTTGCAGCCGAATATTCAGCATCATGCATATTTCTTACGAGTTAATGAGGAAAAAAACCAGCAAATCAATTAAACTGATGATGACTCAAATACTTTTGAATTTCTTTATTATCATGAAATGCTGTAGTACAAGTTTTAATGAAACCTGACAATGTTTTTGTCATAAAAATAGTTTCTGTTCAATAATTGATCAATATCAAGTATTCATGATGACTGTGGATTGATTTTCTCATATAACACGGTTGGAGGTATAAAAACAATGCGTATGAGCTTATGGCTGTCACGTTACGGAACCGTATGACACATATGAGCCTGGTTAATATACTGCTATGATATATAGTTAGTGTTTAGTACGTATGAGTCACTCCACCCATGATACGCGTGCGTTTTTTGTGGTACAGGTGTTTATATTAATTAATACACTCGCAGGCTGCCGTGTCATTCCCAGTACCTTGGACTAATACATTGTACAGTTCAGCAACTTTAATTTTTCAGCAGCTTATGTTAATTACAGCTGGGAATTTGGTGAATTGTATCATATAATTTGTAAAAATTGTTTTTTCTTTTGTTATCTGAACAACTCCATATACATCTTTCCTCTATGTATTGTTTAGTTCATAAACCCCCACATAAACCAAAACAAAGTTTTTTGAGCAAGGCTGTAATGCACAAATCATACCAGGATATTATGTGAACTCAAGGGCTTCAAGTTTGCTCTCTAATGTATCAGTACATGTACATGTATAAGATTTTTTTGATTTTTTTTTAAACATGCTCCATGTAGGTCATACCGTTCTAAAATATTAAAATATATATGTACATGTATGCGCTTCAGCATAATACAGCATCAGGGAAGAAAAGATGCTTCAAAAACAAATACTATAGATTTTGAAAAGTATATGTTATTGAGAAATATGAAAGCTTTGCCATACATACTTAAAGTTGAAATAGAAGCAAAATGTTTTTAATGTTAATAAGCTTTAAAAAAAAGAATTGCATTAAAAGAAATATGTTTCTTCATAACCCCTCTTGAATTGGATAACATATATATAAGTACCACTGTTTAGTTGAAGCCATGAAGCAGAGTAGGTTAACGTTACAGACTTGTGGTAAACTGATGCCGGAAGTTGTACTTGTATATATATATAAATGCTGATATTTATAAAGGCGGTTTGATTCCTGTTAAAGGGTCAGTAAGGTGGCTTTGTGTTATTTAACTTGTTGAGATAGACATCAGACAAGACATATGTTGATACATTTCAACTTATATTTAGATAGTTTCCTGAATGTCTGTACCCACGGTGTAGGTCACGTTAGGTATAGCACTTTACAGGTGTACACATACAAATTGTAACCTTTTTGTGAATAACTCCTATTGAGTAACTTGTGTCACGCCTCATAAATATGTTTAACAATAATCTATCTTTATATATTTTTTTAGTACATGTACATATTTATCACCTAATGTACTGTGTTATCCAGTGAATGTTTACCCATGTAATATGACCTATCAGCCCTGTGATTGGTTGTAAGTTTCAATTGTTTCAATTGTGATGTCATACCTAGGACAAGTATATGACGTCACAGACTTACACACTGGAGTCAAAATGGTGTATTTTTTTTTTACATTTCAAGGTTGCATGAAAATTGTGGTTTTACACGAATAAATGCCACAAATCTTGATTTAAAAAGATCTTACATGAGTTTTCATTTCATATGAAATTTATGAAACTCGTCACAAATTTTTCATTTTAGCTCGCCAGAGGCTTGCAATTAGAAAATTCTTAGACTCGTTTCATAAATATCATATGAAATGGAAACTCATGTAAGATCCTATATATAATAGATGCGTATGATGAATGTTTAGGTCTTTTTCTTGATGTGTTTATTTTTTATGTGTATTTTTTATTCATGTGCATCAGCATAACAAAAGTGTAAACATGTAAATATTCCATGCTCAATGTAAGTCTAATGATGCAGTTTGAGAAATTGAAATCATCAGGATATGAGACATGATGACTTTATTTGCTGTGCCTTATTATTTCTACTGTTTGACGTTATTATAATGTATGATGGAGATCAATGATATGAGTTTCTATAGCATGATGATTATCTCCAGTTCCTGTATGATATAACTATTAATATAAGATGGGTCTGGTTGTTTATACCTTGACTAAACTTAATTTTATGGTAAAAAATTGAAACTCAAAGTTAAAAAGTATTGGTATATCTATTTATGAATTAAAAAATAAATAATTTGCTTTATCAACTCATTAACTCATTTACCCCTGAAGTTGGTCTTTGATAGTTCAGTATGAGATTTCCGGGGTAAATGAGTTAAGCTGAATATCAAGGTGTTATATAATTGGTTACTGGTATCGACATTGTATTTCTAATTACCAAAGGTAAACTGCAATATTCCAAAAGTATTTTACACCTTTGCAGGAATTTGTTTACACTTTTCAACAGATTTGTTTACACCTCCCCAAAGACTTTCAATCACAGTGGAGTGCAAGGTCTTTTTAATCTCCCAATAATTAAAATGTATGTTATAAAAAGATGTCTAAAGTTATAATGTGGGACATTCTTTTTGATTGTATAGAAAAACTGTATAATGCATTAAAAGTTCTTTAAAATGGAGAGGAAAATATAAGCTGTATAGTCATTGAAGGCTTCTAAGAATTTAAATGTCCATTAATATGTATTGAAGTACGTTTCTAATCTTCAACGAAAAATGAATTAGTCATCAAGGTGGGTTTTCTGTCACTGAGTCATATAGGGCACTGAAACCTTGACAAACCGTGCTCTCTAGCTGTTTATAGTCTAGTGTATGTGAAAACATGACATCTTGATGCAAGGAAATCTGGGTTTAGGGGAGGGGGGGGAGGGGATCCTGCACTATTACGGTGTTGATTGAACTACTGGGTGACTGGGAGTTCTAGCTATAGGAAAGCTGTTAGTATATAGGAATGGATATAGCGTATAGGGACAGTTGAGCCTAAGTCATACCTGTATGTATACCTCAGATATTAATTATGTTTCCATACATTGAATTACATAAATACCTTATTGAAATAACTTAGTATATTTTCATGGTCATCTTTGTCAATGCTGAATTCAGTTTGAAAAAAACCAGTGTTTGAGTCATTGAGTTTAGGTGTTGTACATATCGTCGACACAGTGTAGGATGAAGTTTGTAATAAAACTACTGGCCGGTTTCTCACCGGAGTCACAACGGAAATGGTGCATATAATAATAATGCTGCATGCAAATGCATAATAGGTGAATTAAAAACTTACAGGTGACCCGTGACATTGTGAATATTGGACATTCTTAAATGATATATGTGTAAATAAATATTATAAATCCTTAGGGAAACCTTTTGACTTACACACACCAGATACAAGTGTATATAACATAACAAAAAATCTTAAAATAGGCTACTTCAATTGTTCCTGCTTGCAATATATTCCTATCTTATTTGGGGAAAACCCTTGACATTTTCTTCAATTTACAAGGAAATTAACCCTACCTTAGATGTACAATTGTATTGATGTCATCAACCAGTGTAAGTTATCATAACCAATGCATTTTCGTCCTTTCATAAAAAAACTGCTTACAAGTTATCAAAAATTTGACTGAAAATGCTTTTTAATTCTAATGGTACATGTACATGTATGTTCTTACTATGAAAAATTCTTATTTAAATTTTTATTATGTCTATTCTTTTCATTGAATTACCTGGTATTCAGTTTGAATATAATGGTTCTTTTTTAAGACTAGAATGTTTGCTTTTAATAATCATATGTAAACATTTATCACATAAGAAGAGCAGCAGGAAGTAGTGATCCTTTAATCTGAACATACTGCAATTCACTGTCAGGAGGAATAACTCGGCTAAGCTTGTGGCCTACCATCCAGGTAGATATGCATCACAAGAGAGACAACTCTTGCATTCCTACAATGTAGTTCAGGTTATGAGACTCGCTGTAAGGTGGACATTTCTTACAGGTTTGGGGACTTTAGTAAAAGGAATAATAATTCATGATAATCATAACAGTTTTATATACATATCAATGCTTCCTAAATGGTAATTTTAGTCGTTGTCTTTCATATGGTATTTTGATTGTTTGCAACAGAGAAAGCATCTGGTTCTAAGATGCTGAAGAAGGCCAAATCGTTTCGGGACGATGTGAAAGGACTAATCAAGCGACGGCCATCCTCTTCATCCCACGACAACTCAATCTCAAGTTTCACCCACCGCACTAAATCCCGCCCCATCCCCCTAAGTCGAGGGAGCAGCTTGGGTGATAGTGGAAGGTTTGACCAACCAGACAAACCAGAGGTAGGTGACTTCAAGGGTCCTATTAAAAACCTAAATAACACTTATTTATAATGCATCCCTGCATACAGATTTAGATGATATTAAACATTTTCTTGGTGGGAAAACCATGTAATAAGTTTGATTTTAATTATAAAGTCAGTTAAAGTAGTTTGTAAATGTTGCTGTCTCAATTTTATTTAGAGAAATTAAGAATGGGTTATAAAAAAAATAGACCATAGCTATTTATATTAACAGTTAGCTGCATGTGTGTTGTTATGAAGTGACCAGGTGTAACTTATCCTGATTTCTGTTAATAAATCATTGTATGAAGATTTGGCTGTTGGAAGAAAAAATATCATAGAAATTTTTCAAAAATATTAATAATTATAACTTTTTGAAAAATTTGACATATATACATATCAGAGTAGATACATTTACAGTGGAGGAATTGCATCACTTGAGAGGTGTACAATTTCCATATTGAGATTTTAAAAAATCCTGCTAGCCCAACCTATTATTTCATAGGATATATCGAAAATTTCACTACCCCTGCAGATATAAGATGTAGTAGCATCTGTCAAAGAGATACATTCTGTTTTACTTGTATACCATTAAACATAATGTTCATATGATGTTTCATTTGACTTGAAAGGAAAACGTCGTTATAGAGCTAGCTAGTGCATCATTTCAAGTCATCGGAAGTTACCATCTCATAATTTGTTGTCTACAACATGCTTCAGAGTGCTGCACATGACCAAGTGCTTTTCTCAGCTCTGAAATAATAATGCTGAAATTAGTACAGGATTTTATCATATGAATAAAAAACAATTCATATAAAAATTATTTTTTCAATAATGTTTTCCAACACTTTCAGCTGATTTTACTTGAAAATAAGCTGATCAATTGAAAAGTTACTTATGTACCAGTAAAAAATTAGGGTTCTGGGCACAGGTAGATGATGATTTGGATGCTTTCAAGTCCTCAACAAAAAGGCTGCCTCATATCTACTTTGGCAGAGATATAAAGGTTTATTTATCCTCTTCATAATGAGATGTAAAGGTTTATTTATCCTCCTCATAATGTGATACAAAGGTTAATTTATCCTCCTCATAATGTGATACAAAGGTTTATTTATCCTCTTCATAATGTGATACAAAGGTTTATTTATCCTCTTCATAATGAGATACAAAGGTTTATTTATCCTCCTCATAATGTGATATAAAGGTTTATTTATCCTCCTCATAATGTGATATAAAGGTTTATTTATCC
>NW_018405745.1:338456-372721 GCF_002113885.1 Mizuhopecten yessoensis
ATTAGCAGGTATAAATCATTGGGTACTGTATTAGCAGGTATAAATCATTGGGTACTGCATTAGCAGGTATAAATCATTGGGTACTGTATTAGCAGGTATAAATGTACCTCATCTATATTGTTCACATGTTTTGGAAATAAAACATTTGTTTCCCTTTCATGCTTAATTTCCTGGCCTCTCTATAGCAAAAAGGAGAATGAGGCATGCTCTCTACACCCAAGATCTGAGAGACTGATGCAGACGACAACAGTGGCTTATTATTTGTTCATCTTTACTGTTGTGTTATTTTTCTATTTTCAGTATAATAAAATATTTTTTGCACTTGAAGGGAAACCAAATTATTTGTTTCCCTTTGATTTTTCATGTTGCAATATGGCTCTGTCTTTGTGAAACATCATCAGTCTTGGGGAAACAAAGAATCATGTTTCCCTATAAAGCTACAACTAGGGCAATAATTGTGTTATGTTCCATGCATGGCAGCTTTGTGGTTGTCCAATTACATGTACTTGACTGCCCTGATATACAGCACCATTTTGGAACTTGTCAGTTATCTGTAACTTATTTATGGAAATTCAGAATTTATGAATAGATTGCTCTCTCATTTGAAAGTAGACAGGAATATGTACATTCAGGTACCTTCCACTATCAAATGTTTGAAAATTTAAGCGAGATTCAAACACAAATCACGGTTACAAATTACCTTTAGTTGATTTGAAACCTTTTGCGGCAACCATGTTCATCCTTTAATGGATAAGTGTTACATTGTACTTAGAATTTTTAAACTACAAAATTGTTTCGGAATGAGATCAATAAAAGTAAAATAAAAGCTGAATGTCATCCTCTATAGATAAGTCTAGACTTATAATATCTGTCTAGACACCATTAATTGTTTCTGGTGTTATATGTGTTTATGGAAACATAAATATTTAAAAGGTTAGTCAGATTACCTGTTGGTATTAATTAATATTTTGGTAAGTAAATTTGAGATGAACAGGCGTCAATTCTACAGTAGAACAACAACCTGTAGAATAATGTTTTGTCCTCATTTCATTATGTATAAACTATAGGTTATTCATATGTTAAAGCTATTCCTAGACTGATTGGATGGTGTAAAGTCAGTCAAATTCGTTGGGTGTGTTTGATCTAATCAATGTCTTTTCCAATACAGTTTGTAATGAGATTTATTAGAGATTAGTATACAAGTGTCATTTTCCTCGACAATAAGGAATGGACACTCCAAATGACTCATTACTGCCATTTTCTAGGATTGACACACACTGGTGGACTGGTCAATACCTATATGGAAGCAGTGCCCTACTGTGTTTAGTTAGGGCTTATAAGTTGAAGGTTCATTGAAGCTACGTACTTGTCCTGTGTATTAGTCATCTGTCCTTGACCTTGTAAATCTAGGTCACTGCCACCTGTGTCAGTCGTTTGACCTGGTAAAACTAGGGAACTGACATGTATGCATATACACAGATCACTTTTGCATTCAAACATCACCTCTCCTTGACCTGTAGGCTGTTAAATCAGGCTGCTACCTATATACATGTAGGTACATAGAGAATCTACTTGTAATAGTCATGACCTGCTTTTGACCTTATCTTGTAACCATTAATTGGATGTTCAACATTGTTGATTCCAGTCATGTATTTCCTGTCCTTGACCTTGGGAAACCTATTCTGTAAATGAACAAGGTCATGTTACATATACAAATATTCAAAGATAATACATTGTAACTTTAAATTGAAAATATTACCATATACAGATGAAGTTCTTTTTAATATGTTGAAAATGACATTCTTTTATGGAACCTATTAACTGGGTTCCTCTGGTTATGAATGACCTCAGTGCATTAGATCCATGGTTCTAGCAAAACCTTTGCACTGATAATAGATACAGGATTCATTTGAATATGATCTTTGTCTTTATATTATATGTTTACCCCAACTAAAAGTATTCTAACAATACAATGACATCATCAATTATACACAACAGCATATGAGATATGTGAGCTAAATGACCCTTATGATGATCCAGTGAATTACCCTGATTTTCATCTAAACTTTTTTTTTATGCCTTATATTCCTTATAATGTCAAAATAACAGTGGATTAATATTTCAAAGTTCGTAACTCAAACATTGTGCCTCTATCTATTATTTGGAAATCTGAATTGGATTAGCCGCAAGCTGTTTGATTACATATGTCCAAAGCCAATCTTAGGTCTAACCTGTCACAGTGATACTAGAACGGTTTATCCCTGCAGACAGGCATTACTCATGCCATTGTTTACAGTAATTATTGGTGGCTGCCTCAATCAGACAGAGGTTTGTAATTCAAGATCAATATGTTCATAAGCAAACGTTTACAAGGTTCTGATCAATAAACAGGATTTGTGTACCAATATGTACCAGCTGCAATGCCTTCCATCGGAAATTGGACTTAAACATAGAACACAGGCAGTCCAGGAGCCTGGATAACTATTTAATGGATTGGAATGATAAGAGAAAAAATGGAAATACAATAAAAACAAAAACAAAAACATGGAAATACAATATCCTACCTTGATAATGAAGAACTGTACTTGCCTGAGTTTTTTATAACAACAAATGAAACACTTTAATTCTTTGAAAAATAATTTTAAACAAAAACGTACAACAGGAAAAAATATTTTGAAAAACTATCCCCCAAAAAGTCGAAAGAAAACTTTTCAAACTGATCATATACATGAACAAGTTGATAACTCAGACACTGATAAGTCAAATATATCTAACTCAGACTCAGTTGATTGTCAGTGCTTCTCCTAAATAAGATTCAATGGAGTCAAATGCTCTTCTTGACTCCAACTCAGATGAGTCAAATTAGCCACCATACTCAGACTCTGTCAAATACCCATACCAACTCTTGAAATATAATTCAGTCTTAACCTTACACAATTTTAATTGCTTTTTTTGAAATAATCAGTCACCTTATTGATTTGTTGTATTGAAGTTGAGCAGGTTCACTGGAAATCCTATTAGCCTTATAATGAAAACATTGTGAAGTGGTACACAATACAAATCTTTTATTAATGGTGTTATTTTACAGAATAATCTGGATCTGCTATGGTTATTACACTGAATACAGACCTCTGATATATTGTAATTGGTTCTGTAATACATGTACACCAGACTTCACTACAGGATGGAGTTAAATTCCCCACATGGAGCCCCATAAGCCACCGGCCTGCACATGCAACATGTCTCTAAAGCATGCTCACAGCTCCCTGAAATCATTGATCCCCTGATTTACTGGTCCACCTCTCTTCCCTCTCCCAATCCTGTCTTCCTCTGCTGTCTCACCATATAAACATGTAATTGGTTCACCACTGACAAGCTTTGGCTATCTGTTAATTAAGTCTAGTTAATTAAGTTACAAAAAACGGATATGTTGACAAATCTAATTGTATTGGGATTCTTGTATCTGTTTCGTAACAATTTGGCATGCTTCAGTGTTGTAGAATGTTATACATCCTGTATATATATATATATACCGGTATATGTAAATATATGAACAGCTATAATATTGTACAAAGAAGATCAAAATATTCACGATGTATTTTGTGCCCTTTATATAATTTCCCTATGGTATAGACATGTATATATATACACATACTTGGTAGAGAACAAAAATGCCACATTACTTCAATATGCCCTTTGAAATACATTACTGTATGTATACTGCAAAATGATGATCGGTAAACCTGCCACTTAATAATCTCCCCTTTAATGGCCTCAATAGAATAGAAAACTGTTTATGATATAATGTTATATTGGAAAAGATTACCCAGCAGCTTTTGACATCATAATGGTATACACCCTATTGCCTTAGATCCTATTAAACACAAGCAAATATTTATGTCTTCCCTGTGGGGCACCAGGGGTAAAGAATCATACATAATAATGTAGCTAGAATCCAATAAGAATAAAAAGATACAATTTGTGTGTAGTTTGCCCGTGGGAGCCTCCAGTGGTAGAGATAGTGCACCTCTCCCCCTGATTACTGTTCAGCCATCCTACAGGCCTTCTGATGCAAATGCCAGTCGATTTGTGCTGCTGAATAATACAAGGCCTGATTCATCCTGGTCCTCACATACACATGTACACTCTTAGGACCAACACTGCTGACAGATGACACAGGATTTTTACCCCTCCTTTCGTCCTCTCAGGAGGATCAGGACTAGTGTCTCACTTCATTTCTCCAGCCAAACTGACAAACTTTGGATTTTGTGTTGAGTTAACTTCTCAGTCTGGTTACATTGATAGATACATGTGTGTCGGTCTGTTAGGAGTATCAGAGGTGAATTTGTTATATATTGTATACACTTCGTAAGAATCATGTCTGTTCCATTCTAATTGTGCCCTCTTAAGAGAACACAACATCTTTCGTCAATATCTAAGCTACACCTGTGCTGAGCGGATTTTATTTTCATTTTACCTGTGTATACATTGGATATAAAACATGTGGACCCTCAATCTTTTAATATATTTGGATTAAAATCAGGAAGTTTCACAATAGATTGATACCAATGTTACCACATTCTGGGAAAGTGAACATGCCTCCTGTTGCATGTTTGAGGAAGTGAATAGTGTCGTTTGGTGAAGACTCATTGAGTTCGCTGTCACCGCAGCAACGATGCATACCCCCCCAGGTAAAAAGGGAAAACACTCCGCAGACAAAGCCAGTACCCTTGGCAAGAAGAAAAAGAAGGGTCATATCGAGGAAATTAAGGTATTCACGTCAGCTTGTATTGATCACCAGTTCTGTCATACTCTACATTAGTAATGTGGCTTTCTTTCCATAGCTCAATATCAACATGTCTACTTTGAACAGTAACCAGTGAAGTTGAAGTGGTATTTTGCAGGCCTACTTTAAAGTCAAACGTTAGGTCTTGTTACATACAACATTTAATATTTTTGTCAGATTTTTAAATTTATAATTATTTTTTCGTAATTTTTTTTCCCGTTTGACACCTGTTCTGTATACCAGAGTGTAAATAAGCCACATCAGAAACACGGAAATCTCATTTATATAACAAATCAGTAGTTCTGTGAAAATGCCAATCCTCTTCCTGTGGACATACCAAACAATTATGTTGTCTAGTAATTCATTTGAACTTGCTTTATGCTATCTCTTCATTCCACATGGTCTGAATGGGAATTCCTGTGGTATCTCTGGCCTAATTCTACCTAGATACACACTCAAAAACAGGCCAGATCAGCCTTTTTACTCATCTCATCATTAGCACTAATCTACGTGGAAAGGAGTAAGTGTTCAGAAATTTTGATGATATCAAAAACTATCATTTAAACACTTAATGAACTAGAATGCTTGCTAGGTTTATTTAGAAGAAAACTTCAGCATAAATTCACTATTCCAACTCAAACTGATTTGTCAAGATTATATTCATAATAATATCAAAAATCAAAAACTGCTCATTAGTATTTTATCATGTCGCTATCCTCCTAGTCTTACCTGCTAGCAATGTTAATGATTGATTTCATGGAGTGGCGCTTGAAGAAATTGACGACATGCTTTCATCTTGTCATGTCTGATAATATTAAGAAAAAGTTGAAAAATACTTTAACTTTTAGCTACTGTGTAGTAAGGAATGAAACTCTCAGTGATAAGTGATAGGTATCTGATTTTGGGTGCAGCAGTCACAGACCTGTATTGGTGATAGGAGGCTTGCATGAATTGAGATATATGAACTTTCATTATGTACGAGGTGAAGCCTGGTATTTTAAGGAGAAAGTATGCTAAATCAATTACAATCAGTGAAATTGAATTGATTAAATAAAATGTACCAACACCTCTTTAGATGAAAGTTAAAAGTACTTTTTAAAAATAAATGTCCTTCTGAGAATACAAGTGATGCCACATGATCAGACAAGTAGGTCATATCCAGGACACTGGTTGATTGTCTCGGACATTGGGTGATGTCCTCAGTCACTAAGTGATGGTTGGGTGATGTCATCAGACAATGGGTGATGATCTCAGACACCGGATAATTGTGTCAGACTCTGGGTTCCTCAGACATTGGGTGATGGTGTCAGATACTTGGTCATGTCCTCAGTCACTAAGTGATGGTTGGCTGATGTCATCAGACAATGGGTGACGATCTCGGACACCGGATAATTGTGTCAGACTCTGGGTTCCTCAGACATTGGGTGATGGTGTCAGATACTTGGTCATGTCCTCAGTCACTAAGTGATGGTTGGGTGATGTCATCAGACAATGGGTGACGATCTCAGACACCGGATAATTGTGTCAGACTCTGGGTTGCTCAGACTTTGGGTGATGGTGTCAGATACTCTGTCATGTCCTCAGTCACTAAGTGATGGTTGGGTGATGTCCTCAGACATTGAATGACGATATCTCAGACACCGGATAATTGTGTCAGACTCTGGGTTCCTCAGACTTTGGGTGATGGTGTCGGATACTTGGTCATGTCCTCAGTCACTAAGTGATGGTTGGGTGATGTCATCAGACAATGGGTGACGATCTTGGACACCGGATAATTGTGTCAGACTCTGGGTTCCTCAGATTTTGGATGATGGTGTCAGATACTTGGTCATGTCCTCAGTCACTAAGTGATGGTTGGGTGATGTCATCAGACATTGAGTGACGATCTCAGACACTGGTTCTGGTAATGTCTCCAGACACTGAGTGATGTCCTTGGTCACAGGATAATGGCCCCAGACACTGGATATGTCCTAAGATACATGGTGGTGTCATTTGACACTGGGTGATGTCCTGTGTCTCTTGTTGATGTCTTCAGATGCTGGGTAATGTCCTCAGACATTGGATGATGGTGTCAGACACTAGGTGATATCATTAAACATAGGTTGAAGCCCTCACACACTGGGTGATGTCCTCAGACACAAGTAATGGCCTCAGACACTTGTCAATGTCCTCAGAGGATGGGTAATGTCTTTACAGACATTGGATGATATCCTCAAACACAAGTTGATGCCCTTTGACATTGGGTAATGTCCTGTGACTAACACTCTGGGTGATGTCCTCAGATACAAGTGCTTGTCCCAGACACTTGGTGATGCCCTAAGGCATTGGATGATATCCTCAGAGAATGATTGAGATGTCCTCAGACACTGCATGATGTCCTCAGTGGCTGGATACTGACTTCAGTCACTGAGTGATGGCCTCAGACACTTGTCAATGTTTTCAGAGGTGGTTGTGTGATATCCTCAATCATAAGTTGATGCCCTCACACACTGGGTGATGTCCTAAGTTGCTGGATAAAATCTTGAGATGTCTTCAGCCATTGGGTAATTATGCCCTCAGTCACTTTGAAGGTCTTCAGACTGTAGGTGATGTCCTCAGACACTGGTTGATGGTGTCAGATACGTGGTGATGTCTTCAGACACTAGGTGATGTCCTCAAATATTGGTTGATGCCCTTACACACTGGGTGATGTTCCCAGACATTTGGTGATGTCCTCAGTTACTGGATAAAATCATCAGACAATGGGTGAGATGTCCTCAGCCATTGGGTAATTATGTCCTCAGTCACTTTGAAGGTCTTCAGACAGTAGGTGATGTCCTCAGACACGTGGTGATGTCTTCAGACACTAGGTGATGTCTTCAAACATAGGTTGATGCCCTCACACACTGGGTGATGTTCCCAGACACAAGTGATTGTCCCAGACACTTTTTGATGTCCTGTGTTGCTGGATGAAATCGTCAGACAATGGGTGAGATGTCCTAAGACACCGCATGAGGTCCTCAATTGCTGGGTAATGTCCTCAGACACTTGTTAGTGTCTTCAGAGGTTTGGTGATGTCTCAGGCACTGGTGCTGGTGATGTCTCCAGACACGGGGTGATGCGCCCTCAGACCCTTAGTGATGTCCTCAGACATTTGGTAATGTTCTTAGACAATTCGTGATGTTTTCGATACTGGGTGATAATAATAAAATTTGAGGTTCTTATATACCGCTTTATCACAACATAGTTTGTAGGTCGTCTCAAAGCAGTTCACAAATTATTATCCATAGTTATAGGGTCTTTGCAACCAGCCAATATCTTTCTCAACTCCCTGGGGAGCATATACGTGTAGCTGGTGCTGCCATTTCCGTGCTAACAGTTATCATTCAACAATTCCAGCACTGCCCAACCAAAAGTACTCATTTACAGCTGAGTAGACTGGAACAATCGAAGTAAACTATCTTGTTCAGAGACAGGCTTCCTACCACTAGACTACCGTGCCTCCTAAGGTGTGATGCCCTTAGACACTTCGTGATGTCTTCAGAGACTGAGTGATGTCCTCAGACAGTTGGTAATATAATTCCCTTAGACAATGAAGCACTAAGTGAATTATTGGTGATGTCCCCATGCATATAATACCTACCCTGGGATTAACTGTGTCTGGTACTTATAACACCTGTATGTCGCCACTGACCAAAAAGGAACCCTAAATAGGTTCCAGTTATTACCGTTTATTCTGATACATGAAAGTTGATCGTTCTACTATGCTAATATAATCAATTCCACAGTCACTTTTTTTTCAATTTCATGAATCTGTTTATTTCAAAACTTTATGCATGGAACTTAATTATATTGTGATCATAAGCATTTTGTTTTGTTAACTGCTTATTTTCTAACTGCGTTTATATACACATATAAACATGTGGTGGTCCTTTTACCAGTCTGGTATACCATACAGACGGAGTGGTAAGAATTTACCGTATACCATACAGACGGAGTGGTAAGAATTTACCAAGTAGAAATTGTGATGTATATATAGATATATTCATCAAATGTGGGGTGAATTGAAACCTTTATAGACCTGTACATTTTACGAACTTAAACTTCAAAGAAAGCCAGCTATATATCTGTTAGACGTTGGTGGTTATGTTTGATGTGTAACACTGTACTACAGACAGGTTATAGGACCAGGTTCCTACCACTTCCTCCTCACGCTGGTACTGACATTTACAGTGAGTAATTAGATGACGTTCAGTATTTGCATCATTTGATAAATGCCGTTTGATTATTTCATTGGAGGAGAATGTGTATGACAAACAAGTGTTGGCGTAATTGATGATTGTTGCACCCCTTTCCTCCGACAATAGGCCCTGTTTTATGTATGTAATGGAGCTTGGCCAGAGTTCAATACCTACTGAGGAATGTGTGCCATGCAGTAGATGTTGTAATACCCACAGCTCAGGATCATGATTAACTCGTACACATATACATACTCCTCAAAGTACAACGTAAATCTTCTCCTGTACATCATGTATAGGAAACAATAAGTTTCTCTTTCCTGACAGTGAGTCATGGTCGTGATTGTGTCAGCGTGACTTCTTAGTGCTTTTCTTCAAGTATCAAGTTTGATTTTATGTCATAAAAATGTTTAAGATGTCGTTTCATAAACATTTGGGATCTGAAACAACATAAGTTTTTTCAGAATGTTCCAAGTAAAAAAAAGATATATCAGTTTTACTGCTTATATTACAATGTTGATATGATATTACACTATGGCAATGCATAATCTACATTTCTACTGCAATCAGCCACATACATACCAGTTTCTAGAACATCAAGTAATAAGTGTAAGATGGCAGATTATCAACCCATTCTACAGTGTACATTTCAAATCTAGATCTAGTCACATGAAATTTAGGCAGGATTTTATGCTATGGTGGGAGTGAAATTGTTTCCATGGCCTTAAGGTGTGAGCAACAAACTAAAGTGTGTCTAGTCCATGGAAGAAACACGTGTGTTGGGTGTTTATAGGGGCTTCAGAGGGCCTATAGTGATATTCAATTTTAAAAAGGAAACAGAATGCAGTAAAAGAAATATACATTAAAACATTTTCCTGACAGGTCTTGTTAACCTACAATGTATATTGAAAATTGTTATTTTCATGCTGTTAGATTGGACTGAAATAAAATTGGTTTGCTTTATAAATAAGATGGTCCCATGACATTTACAACTATTTGGTCCTTGTATTCAAAGCCCTGTGCAGTACAGAAGTGTTTTATTGACAAACATCCTGTTTTCCATCATAGGGACCCCATAGCCACTGAGTTAGGTACAGGTTTGATGACTGATAAGGGGGTTGTTATGGAGGATCTGTGTGTATTGATGAGGAGGTCACACTGGGGCTCCAGAAAACCTGACACCCCTTCCCCACTCCACATCAGTAATCTCACACTTATATACAATCTTCAACAGAGATATGTATCCCCCTCCTCAGAAACCTTACCCTCACTGCCTGGAGCCTCTGTGGGCTGTTATCTCCCTAGGAAAGTGGAGAGAGTCTGGTGATAGGTTGGTACAAGTCATAAAAGGTTTGTCAGTGATGGTACATTGAGCTGCTTTATATATTTTTCAATTCTTGTGCCCTCATGCCTTTATTCAATCATCACTCAAGTTATATTGGTACTCAGCTGATACAGATATAGTGCCCTTTGGAACACAGTGCTATAGATTTATGATCAGTGTCTTGTGATACAAACTGTTATATATTCAGGGTCCTGTGGTATACCCTGCTATATATTCAGTCTCCTGTGGTACACCCTAGGCCTGCTGTATACTCAGAGTCCTGTGGTATACTATATTTATATACGCAGTGTCCATTTGTACACTGTCCTGTGCTACGATCTGCTATATAGTGTCCTGTTGTACATCCTGCTGCATGTATATATTCAGGGTCCTGTGGTATATTATATTTATATACGCAGTGTCCTTTTGTACACTGTCCTGTGCTACAATCTGCTATATAGTGTCCTGTTGTACACCCTGCTACATGTATATATATTTAGAGTCCTGTGGTATACTATATTAATATACGCAGTGTCCTTTTGTACACTGTCCTGTGCTACAATCTGCTATATAGTGTCCTGTGATATACCCTGCTATATATTCAGAGTCCTGTGGTATACTATATTTATATACACAGTGCCCTGTGGTACAACCTGCTATATAGTGTCTTGTGTTACACCCTACTATATATTTATACACAGTGCCCTGTGGTACACTGTCCTGTGGTACAACCAGCTGCTATATATAGTGTTCTGTGATGCACCCTGCTATATATTTAGGGTCCTGTGGTATACTTTATTTATATACACAGTGCCCTGTGGAACCCTGTCCTGTGGTACAACCAGCTGCTATATAGTGTCCTGTGGTTCACCCTGCTATATATCCAGGGCCTTACAGTGTTCTGTGGTACACTGTAAGGCCCTGGATATATAGCAGGGTGAACCACAGGACACTATATATCCAGGGCCTTACAGTGTTCTGTGGTACACTGTAAGGCCCTGGATATATAGTGTCCTGTGGTTCACCCTGCTATATATCCAGGGCCTTACAGTGTTCTGTGGTACACTGTAAGGCCCTGGATATATAGCAGGGTGAGCCACAGGACGCTATATAGCAGCTGGTTGTACCACAGGACAGTGTTCCACAGGGCACTGTGGATATAAATAAAGTATACCACAGGACCCTGAATATATAGCAGGGTGCATCACAGGACAGTGTACCACAGGGCACGGTGTATATAAATATAGTATACCACCGGACCCTGAATATATAGAAGGGTGTACCACAGAACACTGTAAGGCCCTGGATATATAGCAGGGTGAGCCACAGGACAGTGTACCACAGGACACTGTATATAAATATAGTATAACACAGGACCCTGAATATATAGCAGGGTGCATCACATGACAGTGTCCCACAGGGCACAGTGTATATAAATATAATATCCCACCGGACCCTGGATATATAGCAGGGTGAGCCACAGGACAGTGTACCACAGGACACTGTATATATAGCAGGGTCAACCACAGGACACTATATAAATATAGTATACCCCAGGACCCTGAATATATAGCAGGGTGCATCACAGGATAGTGTACCACAGGGCACGGTGGTATACTATATTTATATACACAGTGTCCTATGGTACACTGTCCTGTGGTACACCCTGCTATATATTCAGGGTCCGGTGGTATACTTTATTTATATACACAGTGCCCTGTGGTACAACCTGCTATATATTCAGGGTCTGGTGGTATACTATATTTATAAACACAGTGCCCTGTGGGACAACCTGCTATATATTCAGGGTCTGGTGGTATACTATATTTATAAACACAGTGCCCTGTGGGACAACCTGCTATATATTCAGGGTCTGGTGGTATACTATATTTATATACACAGTGCCCTGTGGAACACTGCCCCGTGGTACAACCAGCTGCTATATAGTGTCCAGTGGCTCACCCTGCTATATATTCAGGTTCCTGTGGTATACTATATTTATATAGTGTCCTGTGGCTCACCTGCTATATAGTGTCTTGTGTTACACCCTACTATATATTTATACACAGTGCCCTGTGGGACACTGTCCTGTGGTACAACCAGCTGCTATGTAGTGTCCTGTGGCTCACCCTGCTATATATCCAGGGTCCGGTGGTATATTATATTTATATAGTGTCCTGTGGCTCACCCTGCTATATATCCAGGGCCTTACAGTGTTCTGTGGTACACCCTTCTATATATTCAGGGTCCGGTGGTATATTATATTTATATACACTGTGCCCTGTGGTACACTGTCATGTGATGCACCCTGCTATATATTCAGGGTCCTGTGGTATACTATATTTATATAGTGTCCTGTGGCTCACCCTGCTATATATTCAGGGTCCGGTGGTATATTATATTTATATACACAGTGCCCTGTGGTACACTGTCATGTGATGCACCCTGCTATTTATTCAGGGTCCTGTGGTATACCTTATTTATATACACAGTGCCCTGTGGAACACTGTCCTGTGTTACAACCAGCTGCTATATAGTGTCCTGTGGTTCATCCTGCTATATGTTCAGGGCCTTGCAGTGTCCTGTGGTACACCCTGCTATATATTCAGGGTCCGGTGGTATACTATATTTATATACACAGTGTCCTATGGTACACTGTCCTGTGGTACACCCTGCTATATATTCAAGGTCCTGTGGTATACTATATTTATATACACAGTGCCCTGTGGTACACTGTCCTGGGATACAACCAGCTGCTATATAGTGTCCTGTGGTTCACCCTGCTATATATTCAGGGTCCTGTGTTATACTATATTTATATACAGTGTCCTGTGGTACACTGTCCTGTGGTACACCCTGCTATATATTCAGGGTCCTGTGGTATACTATATTTATATACACAGTGCCCTGTGGTACACTGTCCTGGGATACAACCAGCTGCTATATAGTGTCCTGTGGTTCACCCTGCTATATATTCAGGGTCCTGTGTTATATTATATTTATATACAGTGTCCTGTGGTACAGTCCTGTGGTACACCCTTCTATATATTCAGGGTCCTGTGGTATACTTTATTTATATATAGTGTCCTGTGGTACACTGTCCTGTGGTACACCCTGCTATATATTTAGGGTCCTGTGGTACACTGCCCTGTGGTACCCCTGCTTTATATTTAGGGCCTTACAATGCCCTGTGGTACATCTTTATTAGCCCACCATCATCGTCATTCTCAAATTTTATATGAAGGTTCTCCTTGGTCCTTAGCTGTGCAGGGCAACTTTTGAGACTGATCGGATAAACAACATGGCCGACAGGCAGCCATCTTGGATTTTGATATTGAAAGTTTGTTATCGCTATTTCTCAAGAAGTACCAGAGAGATCTTTCTCAAATGTTATATGTAAATTCCCCTTAGTCCATAGCTGTCCAGGGCAACTTTTGAGACTGATCGGATAAACAACATGGTCGACAGGCAGCCATCTTGGATTTTGATATAGAAAGTTTGTTATCGCTGTTTCTCGGAAAGTATTGGAGGGATCTTTCTCAAATTTTATATGTAGGTTCCCCTTGGTCCTTAGCTGTGCAGGGCAACTTTTGAGACTGATCGGATAAACAGCATGGCTGACAGGCAGCCATCTTGGATTTTGATAGTGAAAGTTTGTTAACAATTTTTCTCAAGAAGTACTTTAGGGATCTTTTTAAAATTTTATATGTAGGTTCCCCTTGGTTATTTTTTGTGCAGGGCAATTTTTGAGACTGATCGAATAAACAACATGGCCAACAGGCAGCCATCTTGGATTTTGATAGTGTAGGTTTGTTACTGCTATTTCTCCGGAAGAACTAGAGCGATCTTTCTTAAATTTTATATTTAGGTTCCCCTTGGTCCTAGCTGTGCAGGGAAATTTTAGAGACTGATCGGATAAGAAAC
Source organism: Mizuhopecten yessoensis (assembly GCF_002113885.1). NCBI lineage: Eukaryota > Metazoa > Mollusca > Bivalvia > Pectinida > Pectinidae > Mizuhopecten > Mizuhopecten yessoensis. Next base: position 352,708 of record NW_018405745.1, read on the forward strand.
ATGGCTGACAGGCAGCCATCTTTGATTTTGATAGTGAAAGTTTGTTATCGCTATTTCTCTGGAAGTACGGGAGGGATCTTTCTCAAATTTTATATGTAGGTTTCANTATATTCATATACACAGTGCCCTGTGGTACACTGTCCTGTGGTACACTGTCCTGTGGTACAACCATCTGCTATATAGTGTCCTGTGGTTCACCCTGCTATATATTCAGGGTCCTGTGTTATACTTTATTTATATACAGTGTCCTGTGGTACACTGTCCTATGGTACACCCTGCTATATATTCAGGGTCATGTGGTATACTTTATTTATATACAGTGTCCTGTGGTACACCCTGCTATATATACAGTGTCCTTTGGTACACTGTCCTGTGGTACACCCTGCTATATATTCAGGGTCCTGTGGTATACTTTATTTATATACAGTGTCCTGTGGTATACTGTCCTGTGGTACACCCTGCTATATATTTAGGGTCCTGTGGTACACTGCCCTGTGGTATCCCTGCTATATATTCAGGGCCTTACAATGCCCTGTGGTACATCTTTATTAGATTCTGTATCCCAGATTAATTCTACTCTGACTTGATGCTTTCTTAACATCTAATATTGAAGTAAATTTGTTCAACTACTCTAAATTTTGTTCAAAAAGGCTTTATTAAACTTTAGCATGATTTCATGACGAACTGTTCTTGTCATAAAATAATCAGGCTTCAGCTTTCTACCAGTTACAATAGGAAAAAGAATCATCATTAACCAGCAAATGCTCTTAGGACCTGCACTGAATGACCTTTCCATATATTCCCTATTAAAATGTGGATGCTTTGCCCATACAAAATGTTATGTATAAGAGATTGGAGCGGTTTTGCTGAAGTGTTGTGCTTTATCCCCAACAGGATGACAGAGCCTGTTGCTCTGTGCTGACAGGTCTGAAGATTTATGTGTTTATCAGACCCACAAATCTAATCAGCCAAATTAGTGTGACATAAAACAAACTTTTACTGAACACCATTTAATGAATTACTCATAGGCCACCAGTTCCTTAAATGGTACACATTGCTTCTATTGGCTACTATCTGTGTCAAAATAACCCACAAAATAGCTATCTGAATCCTAAGTATTCAAATCTACGTTGTACATGAGATTGTGCTAAGTAACTCTTTACTTTATTGATTAAGTACAACATGCAGTATTTCTGGAAAATTTAAACATTTTTCTCTAAACATGTATTTGGTTTTGTTTGGTCTAAATGAAGTTCTCTTTTAAGTTTATATTGTGCTTTTTGTATTGAATTTTGGACCGATAGTGCTGGAAACATAAAAAGCTGATGTGATTTGTATACAGATGTATTACATATACAGAACTACAGATAATACAGGATTTACTTTCAAAATAATGTAACGGTATAGCTTCATTTTCTTTAATCATGAAACTGAGCTTTCAAGAATTGGATTCTGTGGACACCAAATTGCCCATACTCTAAAGGATCTTGAGCTAGGATTTCTCTTTCGTAAATTTTTGATAAAAAGTATTGAATATAGGTTTAAAAGAGCATTAATGTTTGTCATATAGGTTATTAGGGTATGTACAAATGTATCACTCATAAAGTGAAGATATCATATAGGTTATTAGGGTATGTACAAATATATCACTCATAAAAAGAGATATCATATAGGTTATTAGGGTATGTACAAATGTATCACTCGTAAAGTGAAGATACAAACTCACATGTTACAGTACTATATATCTGGTGTCACACAAAATCACCACAAACATGCACTTTCACAGCAATTCGAAGAATTTACGTGATGTACTAAATAAAACACATTACCCTACAGGAAACCACAACTTATGTACTAAAATAAGAAATGTGCGGTATTTTTCAAATAAACCATTTGATTCTTTTTCAAGTATTTTTAAGGTGTATATAATCTGTAAAGCATGTCGAAAAACTGATCATACAGCGTTAGCATGTTTCGTTAGAATCTTTTTTGTGTAGGCGACAGTGGTCTGTATCGCATAGCCACTATAAGCATGCAGTAATTGGTCAGCCCTGTCTGGGGGGAAGTCTATTGGTGTACAGGGAGAAATTGTAGCAATTTACAGAGAAATTCTGTAGATTTCCATTCTATTTCAAACTCCCTTCTTTTTTGTGGTTCTAGAACAAATTCTATCCAGTCATCTTTTTCATATAAGGATGAAATGAAGTATTCTACAATGTTGATTAATGGCTCAGTCCTGCCATCTTCACTCTTGAAGCCATCGGCAAAATACAGGCAATAATGATGGTATTGATCTGACTGTGTGCTGACTATTAATAATTTTACAAGGGCACCTGATACAGTCGGAATCGCTGATAATGCTCAAGTCTTTCTCGATAGGATGACATCATACAAGACCCACAAATCATTGCAGATCAATTCAATCTGGGGTCTTTCTACCAGGATTGTATGACATCATTCAACCCGCAAATCAATGTTGTTCATGTATGACATCATTCATGGTCAGTAACCTAGGGTAGAGATGAGGATCAAAGGTCAATCAGCAGCAGATTTACGATTTAAAAAAAATGCTTTCCTGAAGAATGAGTTTCACAATAAATGAAATAGAATAACTGTTTGGCTTCATAGTATAATCACCTTAAGATAAAAACTATAATTGTTTTCTAGTAAAAATAATAGAATAATAGAATAGTTAAGCCTATAATTAACCTTCATAAGGGAAAAGAGAGTGTCATGAAAACTTGGTTTTAACAACATATCATCATAAAGACTTGAGGCCTTATATAGATCATCAAACATAATTTACACCAATTAAAATAGGGATAACACATTACTTTCCCATTGCCCACATAAACACTCCCTATCTAGATCATCAAACATAATTTACACCAATTAAAATAGGGATAACACATTACTTTCCCATTGCCCACATAAACAATCCCTATCTAGATCATCAAACATTTTTGGATCGTTCAAGAAAGATACAATAACATGAGTAAGTAATATCACCCCAGGAAACACGACATCATACATAGTACAGGAAATGTAAGTATAATATATAATATTTGTTTAGGCCATTACCATGGTAATGTAATGCTCCATATAAATATAGATATTGCAAATTATTGCAAAAATTTTAACAGCTATGAAAACATTTCAGTATTTTTCTGCTGATTTTTAATAAGCTTTCTAGATCTCCATTTCTTTAACTATCGACTGATAAGTTTTATGTTGGAAAAGCAGTGTATGCAAAGTGCTGTGTCAGCAAAAAGCAAAATGAGACTACATACACAGCTTCAATGGAACACATGCAGGTTTAATTGGCCAAATTTCCACAGCTGTCATCTTTTCACAATTTATTCAGTTGTTTCCACAGGGAAACTCAGATCAGAATAATAATTGAGGAGAGCTGTATTGTTTAGATTGGAGAGATATGTATCATTAGGAGGGGAGAAATTCGCAAGGAAGAAGCAGGATTATCTGTGTTACATGGAGCTGATATTAAAAGTGCACGTTTCTGATACATAATGGATGTATAGTTGGAGACTGTTGTCTGGGTCATAGTGTTATTTCCAATGGTTGAGAAACAAATGATCATGAATATTTCAAAGGTCTTTTTTTTTCATCACAGGGAATTCCATTCTGATATTTCATTACCCAAGACTAGAATAAATGAAATAAATACATTATGCTTAGTCCTGCTGTGTTATAAAATCTTTATTTCAGTAAACAGGTGCTGTAAGTAAATTGTAAAGAATGCATGAGAGCTTTCAAAACCTGTTATTTTCTTTGAAAAATAAGTTCTAATTTATAATTTATCTTAACCAAGAGTATATATGACTATATATGGCAATCTAGGTATTATTCTTAAAATGTAAAGTATGACCTTGTCATTGAAATATTATATTTCATATACGATCTACATCAGAGAGTTGGTTGTGATTCCATTATATTTCTGTGGTACTGCAGGATTAAATATCTGTACATTATAGACATTCCTGGTTCAGATGCTGGGAGTCCTGGGTACTGGGGAGGGGCTCTCATTTTATTGAACGGCTATTGATCTGTTGTATGGCAGAGTAGGCTAACTTTGAGCTGAGTGGCCGAGAGAACAGAGCCAAATTGAATCGGATGCCATTAACTCGACGGCATCATGATCTGTATATACTTTGGGGTGTGTATATGCTTTTAAAGCTGGAGATGTAAGCTGTAAATGATCTACAGTTCTGATGGCTAATAATAGAATATTGGTCATAAAGTTGTATAACAGACCTGTGAAGTATCGAAAATAAGGGTTCTAGATAAGTGGAACTGCTATGTAGAACACATGTACAAAGTACATATACTACACTGATAATACAAAGGCATTTGACTGTTGCCAACACAACATGTCATATTTACCGCACCATCAAAGCTTCAATGATGTTATTGATTTAGTTCACAAGAATCGTTGCCAGGGAAATGAGGAAATAAAACAGGTTTTTGTCTGAAAGCATATAATTTTGTGGATTTTGAAAATAGAAACATTTGAAAACCATTGAAAGAAGATGTGAGACAGAGAACCTTTGATATAATGAAACTTTTTTAAAAATTAATTTGATATTTAAATTACATTATGATAATAAATTAATCCAATCCCTAAAATTATCTCTTTAAGGAAGTTGTCCTTTTTACCACAAGTTTTCCACCTTATCTAGTGTTGTCCCTTGTACCGAAATAATGTTTCTCCTTAGTTGGAATGTTATCCCGTTTAGCTATAGAGTTTCCCTTCACTACCAAGGTATTCCCCCTTTAGCCACAGACTTTCCTCCCTACGCCTAGTCATTTAGTCATTTGGCCATCCCAAAAACCTTGAATTGTACTCCATACCCTAGATGACCATACATTATGTTAATTGTTAATACAATTTTTTTTTTTATCCAAAGTGATTCCTTATTAACAGAGTTGTCTCCCCTTTCTGACAGTGGAGTTCTCCCAGATCCTCAAAGTTTGACTATTCCTTACAGAGTATATCCCCTTACCCACAGAAAGGTCCCCTTCAGATAGATTATGTCAGAAATGATTTTCTGAAAATATTACCATGATACTTTGATTTTGACACATGGTATGCTGGTGTACCCTCGCAAACTCTTTTGTCTACTTCCATCTTACAACAATAGAAAAAAACAATGGGTAAAATAAGGAAGAGACTTGTCTGTAGACACAACAATGCTGTGACCAGCTGGGAATGTCTGCTGCTGACTAGAGCATATGTTACTAATAACCTACCATCTCTACGCTACATCTATCTGTCTGTCATCATAACTCCACAGGCCCCCAACAGTCGAGCAACAAAAAACATGGCTGTCATCTTCCACAGAAGCCACCTGGACAAATGCTTAAGTATTACTCAGTAATGTAGCACTTGGCCCTCACGAGCCTGCTGATTGTCTCGACTGTGAAACTGGTACTTAAGTCTGTCTGGGGACATACCTCACCAAGACTTACTACCATGACAATAACAATACACTTACCATAGTTTCATCCATTTTATACATTTTATCAATAGCCTTAAGAATTTGTGTTAGGTTCCAAGGTCACAGATCATATAATAATGGATGATATAAAGTTCAAGGGGCCACATCTTTAAGATACTAGAAAACCAAATACATGTATCTACATCCAGATTGTTAAAATCTATTTTGTATTAATGATCCAGGTCACAGAAAAGATAGCTTATCTATAAAAAATAAAAATTGGACATGGGGGGGGGGGGAAGGGGTCAAATCACAGGAACACATCATTAGTAGTTTTAATGTGGGACTTGGAACATATGTAAAACACACAGTGGTGCTACAATATCTATTCATGGCTGAGCCGATAAGGTTTTGTATCTGTGGGTGATCAGTAATCTATCAACATTGCATTAAAATAAATTTAGTGACAGTTTGCATTGCTAAAACCAGGAAACACAAGTGGTGGGACATTCAAAGTATTTTTATCCAAGCAACTAGCTTACATACTAGTTTTACCCTGGACATTGAAAGTATCCCATATAGCAAAATGGAATTTAATTCCCTAACTTGACTCATGCAAACTTTCTTTTCAGAAGTATTGATTAAATTCCTTGATATGTCTGAATAGAGTGAGGAGTTCTTTCAACTCAGCCTCTGAAACAAGCAATTAGGTGAATCTGATTTGGAGATCATGTATTGGTATAAACCAGCGAAACCACAAACAAAAATAAAGTAAAATGTGTAGATTAGTAGGGTATTTTAAGATAAGAACATGTGTGTTGCATTACATACATAATTGATGGCAAAAGATGTGCTCCAGATAGCTTTCCTTTGAGCGCTTTGAAACTAACAGGGAAATGTGGGATGTAACTTGTATCTGGCATATACATGGTGTCAGGTGCTGCGGTACGCTTCTTCATATTCAATTTTTATAACTGATTGGTAATTTATTTCACATTTAGCATGGTGTCAGGCGAAAAGGTTGTCAATGCAGGATACGTGGATTCCACAGGATAAATAGAAGTACACGCAGTCTTAAGGGGATTCTTACAAGGATGTTAGGAGAATTGTGCTTGAGATGAGGATAAATAAGAAAGAAAGAAAAATGTGAAAGTTACAAATTCACTTTGTAACTTTTTCTAAAGTACCAGAATGGGTTTTTTCGGGATTCAATATATTTAGATGGAGGATATATGTTTATGTTTCTACTACCTGATACATGTATACATAGCAATGTATACATTGCTTTGTACACAATCATCTTGTAGATGGATATTCCATACACCGCTGTCATGTACAGTATATGTATGATTAGATACAGGCTGCCAGAGCAGACACAAAAAAACATCTACCTCACACCAGCCTTCCCCCCTATGTCTGTACTACAGTACACTAAACCATATCTACATCAAGCTTTGTAGTTGTCCTGACTTTGATCGTGTACCACAGTGTATGTTTGTATACCAGAACTTTAAACTCGGTAAATAATTGAATACCATTGCTTTGACAACCTTCGATCCTGTTATCATGAATTTCACTTCATTGTCTTTGTTACACAATTATTATCATTTTCATATAGCTATTAAAGAAGCTATACTGATAAATGATGGAGGCTCAAGACCTTTAACATGTTCAAAACGAACAAAAACAGTCCTGCTGTATGCTCTGACCTTAATGGTTTTCAGGACTACATACTGTATATATTGAACTTACTAACCTTCCAAATTTCCATGGGGGAGAAAGCATATGGTTAAATCTATAAACGATATCTTAAAAGCACCTACAATGACCCTTCTTTGTCAAAAAAAGTAACATAAACTGGCATAGTTTGAGCTGTCCTAGGCCATAAATTAATTGAAGTTGAGTATTAAGCAAGATGTAGCAAATCCTGCTCAGCAGTGCTGAATTCAGTAGACAAATATGACCAGAAAATATTTCTCCGAACTAGTAGAGAACTTGGCAAGTAGGTATACATTAATGTTCACAAATTTTATTTTAAAGCTGATTATTTGGAATTGAGCTTCAGATTTTATCTCTTATAATGATTTATTGTTTTTCTGCAATATTACAAACTGATCCTGATATTATCCTGGTTGGACATATATCTGCATTTGTGATTCTTGGTGCACATGAACACCATGCCATGTTTAAAAGCAATGAAGAGAAAACAAGACTGATGTGGTGTTGATAAAGGTAGCCCAGTAATATTTGTATCACCCTGCTGTACCTCCAAAAAACCCAAATCGCTACTCTGTCTGTTGAACATATATTTCTGTAAAAAATGTTTTTATTTATCAGGTAGTTTTGCACATGGAAACAAACTGCTAATGTCAGATGGATGATGGGTCTAACAGCTTACACGAGGTGGATGATGAACATAACCCATACACTGTTCACAATATGCACCCAGTTAATGCACCCCTAGCTTGTATTATCAGTCCAGTCCCATAGATACTGCTTAACATTAAGTAGATAATGATATTGGAAGCTGCAATAGCATTGGGTAGAACCTCCCATTTCTACGGAAAAAAATAAATGAAATCTTTTGTAGAAATTTTATTTCAATATTAGCTGTGTAAATTACATATTTGATAACGATGACATTGTGGAATATATTATCCACAGGAAATCACACTTTGTGCCATTGGTTATATGCATATACTACCTCATTCATGTGTGTTCTGGCTTTATTCATATTTAACCTACAAGGTCATTAGGAAATATTCAGTATATAAAATTTGCCATCGTTATTTTTCCACATCCAGTGTAGAGAAATACAGTTATGAATGACTAATAAAGCATGGTGCCCTAGAAAACCTGTTTAAATTAGTTTAAGCAAACTCTTTAGAAGGTTGACATATTCTTGTCACTTCTTTCATCAAATATACTGTATAATTTAACACATACACTTGGTAGTACAATGTACATCAAGCTGTATACAAAATTTATTTTATAGCCATTTTTCTTTTTCAATTTTTCCTCTGTTCCAGTCGGTAACAAGCATTTAGCCTGTAACAGAATCCGTTTCAATAGGAAGTCCTCATCATAGAGTCTTCCTGTAGGAAGGCTGAATCCCGGTCCGAATTCAGAAGCCAATAAATGTACTGTAATAGTGGAAATTATTGCAGTGTGGAAATGCTGTACTTTTGCATTGGGTAAATAAGTGCAAAAATACCCACATATACAGATTATATAATAGTCATATTTCAACACCATTGCCAACTTAAAAATTTCCATTCTACTATCAGTTTAAAGACGATAACGACCTTTCCACAAATGAGATATTCCAATTTTGCAATATACACAACAAGTTAATTTTTCAGGCGTCTCCAGTAGTAGTTGAACCTTGTACTATTTTAGTAGTAAAAGTGCTCTAAGAGTTCGACTGCGGGGAATGTATATTTTGCCCCAAATTTTAATGCGATCGAATGTGTAATCATTGCTGTATAACATTGTGTATTTCAGGACTCTGACAAGCTACAGGAGGAGGTGAACAAAGTTTACCGTTCACTGAAGTATATCCGGGCCGTAGTGGACAATGAAAAGCTACAGGTTATCCCAAGCACAGCGACTATTGTCCTGGAAACAGTCATGGACGTCTTCACTCTCCTCAACAACTTCTTTCTCACAAAGGACAGGTAACATATTCACTTTACTTTACAAAGTCTTCACACGATATTTACATATGCTTCACAATTATCAGAAAACTGTATGAGGTCTTTTTAATTAACTACAACATAAAATTACTTATATATGACAGTTACCATTGTGATAAACCTGGTAACTATATGCAAATTGAGCAAGATGAATAGAAATGTACTAATAGATCACAGTATACTTCTAGTGTAAGCCATATGTATATATCATGATCTGTTTAGGCATGGAGAATTATGATTTTAAGTGACTGCATTAGATTTGCCCAAATGTGCTGTTTGGCTTCCTTTGTATGGTAACTATTAGTCATTAAGCTGTCTATAGTATTATTAAGAAAAAACCTGTATGTGTAAGGTTCTGAACACAATTTCATGTCTTTGTGGGATGTTTTGTCTTGTGCAGTTCCACCATGCTGTCCCGACACAACAAAGTCTGCCAATGTTTGGCTCGCTTCATACAATGGGCTGATGACATCTTGCTTAATGGCAAGAAGGTGCTCAACAAGGAGGCAGCACATGAAGTCATCACAGCTTTGTCAGATGGTGTAGAGGTAAGTAGTGAGGACATTGATCGGTAAAGTAATATAGAGGGATGCTATGGGGGGACACACTTTTACTACATGTACAGCTCCAAGGTTCTTTAAACTGATAATTGTCAGAGGTGAGAAGACATGCTATGGGGGGACACACTGTTACTACATGTACAGCTCCAAGGTTCTTTAAACTGATAATTATCAGAGGTGAGAAGACATGCTATGGGGGGACACTATGTTACTACATGTACAGCTCCCACGGTTCTTTAAACTGATACTTATCAGAGGTGAGAAGACATGCTATGGGGGGACACCATGTTACTACATGTACAGCTCCAAGGTTCTTTAAATTGATACTTATCAGAGGTGAGAAGACGTGCTATAGGGGGACACAAAGTTACTGTGGCTTCAACAGTTGAGTAAGTCAATTGTTGTCAGAGGTAAGACAGGATGCTTTGGGAGGACACAATATCACTACAGCTCCATCAGTTCTGTTAATAATTATCAATGGTAAGGAGGGATGCTAAGGGGGAACATAATGATACTACATGTACAGCTCCCACAGTTCTGTAAATAATTATCTAAGGTAAGGAAAGACACTACATTCAGTGGCATAAAGGGGGCAAACTATCATCCTAATCCTGTTGGTTTATTACATTGCTGATGATTCCCCCGGGTTGTCATATTATTCATAATATCAAATACCTGATAGGGGATATATGTATTTATTTCCATGTCATTACATATCCTAGCAATATATATATCAGACAGTTCATGGTTATACTGTTTCTGTTTTAATAAAGCTGATCTGATGAGTTTTAATGATAAGTTGTTGTTTCCATGTTTGTAGGAGCTATAAGTTGTTTCCATGTTTGTAGGAGCTGAAGCAGATCAGTCTAGACAAATTACATGACAAGAAGATGAACCCTGCTATGCGAGTTGCTGACCAGATGTATGGTTCACTGGCAGACAGGTGAGGACAACCCCATTTCCTGTGTGTGTGATCTCCCACACGAGTGGGGTGGTAGTAGTGATAGGAAAACAAAAGCAATTGGTTGACATCAAATTTCTCGAGAATATTCTGCTTTCTGTTTGGTTTAGACAAGGGAGGTAAGGACGCATAATTTGTTTGGAAGATGTGTAATTCATCCTATGGGATTATAGATTGGAGTAAATTACTTCAGCTAGAATATATCTATCGTTCCATATGTATAAATGCTTCTTAAAAACAACCTAACGATTTTCCATACTCTAAACATTAATATCTCACCCTGATTTGGAGAACTTTAATACTAACATTTCTATGTTGCTACATTTGATTTGACACAGCAACAAGAGGTCATCACTTCCTGAGATACCTCTTACACCAAGAGAGAAGGAGATCTTAGAACACACTAGTGAGATGGGGATTTACGACAACACACCCTTCACAACTTCACGCTCCAGCGACAGCATCAGTAGCAATCATCGTGACCTGATGATGAGGAAAGAAGTATCTCCACCCCCTAAACCCCCACTTCCCAAAGATCAGGCTGTGATACATAGGTAAAACACATGGTGTTGTGACTCAGGAATTTGATGCAGATAAACAAGAAATGCTTTTGAATTTAATTTTCTTTACCTACTATAATCGTCAAGTCCTGAAAAATTACACACAAATAATTTTTGGAGGATTTTTTAAGCTGAGCATACTGCAAGGACAGAGAAATACACAAAACTGAAATTATATAACTTAATTGTTAGATATGAATACCGATAAGTTTTGTCCTACTAAAATACGATATTGTTTATTTATAGATTGGTCCAACAGCGGTCACAAGAGAGTCTGCCCCCTGGTGGTGATTGTGACTTCTCTCCTCCTCCGTTACCAAATAAGGAAAACAGACGATCTCTTACAAACACATTGGAAATCCTATCCGGCATGCCAAACTCACTGGGCCATGTGAGCCCAAATCAATCCCCACACACTAGTATGATCTACACAAATACGTCCCCAGAACTCTCGTCCAGTCTGGGGCATCTAGCCCTTAGCAACCAGTCAGATCAGAGCATATCCCCACTAAGTCGGTCGCCAGGGAGCAGTCTAGGGTCCGGCCTTAACCGGTCATCAGAGGACTTGCTTGACTCAACGAGCCAGCATAGCAGTCGTACAAACAGCTTTTCCCGAACTTCTTCTGAAGCTAGGATAGGCAGTTCTTTTAGTTCTAGTAATATGAGCAAAAGCTCATCGCAGTCAGATGGAACAGTAGATCAGATTAACCAACTAACAAAAGAGATCAATCGACTGACATCCGACATTGCAATTATGACCAAGAAAAAAGGAAACCAGGGTGATAGCAATGAAGGCCAGGAACCTCCAACACTGCCCAAGAAACTGAATCGTCTGCCTTCCCAGTATGATAACATGAATGAGAGTGGCATCCCACATGTAACGACGGGCTCTGCTGGCAGTAGCCGAGTCGTTTCCTACGAGGCAAGGATGTCATCATCTTCAACAAGTAGTTCCCAGTCATTTGCAGGGTTCCAGATGCAGAAGTCCAACACAATATCTTTCACACAACGTACCAGTTCCCAGGAGACGTACTCCAGCTCAGAGACCTTCTCTAGTGCCAGTCACTCTAGTCTCGAGAGTCTGCCGAAACCGCCACCACTACCACCAAAGAAACGACACAGTATGTATTTCTACTATCTGTTACCTCAAACTTACAGATAACGGCACCATTAGAGCAGATATCTATAAGCACTGAACTGCCTTTCAGTTTGCATTCATAGGCAGTATGAATGATAATAGGAAGCATTTCTGTAATTGTATTNACTATTTTTTACTCAAATTGGTACATATTTCAACAACAAAAATAAATACTGTAGACTCAGGTGACCGTTAAGGCCCATGGGCCTCTTGTTTTTTGAATTTGTTTATCTTACAGAAAATTGAATTACACTTATTATTCAGCATTTAGTTCAAATAATTGTTTATAATATATATTCTTGTTCAATGAATAAAACAGGAGTCTGTCCAAGAAAGTGGTATCCAATAACATATTTATGATGTCAACAATGGGCTAACAACATTCATAGCCCATATAAATGCTTTCTGAATTTGGTAGGGTGATAAAGTGACAATCCCATATAATGGTAAAAATTGCTTACTCAAATTCTGTATCGAAATCACCATTACATGTACAATTAAAGCAATGCCCAAATACATATTGCATGATCAAACGCTTTACCTAAACCATGTAACTAACACTGAAGAATTTAAAAGAGGAAAGAAAGGCAAGTTTGATATTCGTCAGTAGATTGTTACTGCTAATAGGACCCCAGGGATTGATTTTATCTATTATAATCTATGGTAGACTTGTAAAAAGCTTCCTTGCAGTTTTGTTTTCTAATCTGTGTGTACTAATTTTGTGTTTTTAGTACAAGCCTACATGCAGACTTTTGGGAATTACACCCAACCTAGTGCAATAACCGAATGTGTGTACTCGCGTCACTCCATCAACTTCTATGAGTCACAGTGGCAGAACCACCAGATGGACCTGCAGCCTCAGATCTACCCACGCTCAAATACGATTAGTGTTATCTCCGACCTGAGCTCTGACTCCTCCTTCAGTGGAAGTGCCCCTAACAGTCCAATGATCCCTCCCCTACCCACAAAACTCAGGGTAAGTCAAACANTACCCACAAAACTCAGGGTAAGTCAAACAACCAACAGTCCAATAATCTCTCACTTACCCACAAAACTCAGGGTAAGTCAAACACCAAAACTGTCCAATGATCATGATCCCTCACTTACCCACAACACTCAGGGTAAGTCAAACAACCAACAGTCCAATAATCTCTCCCTTACCCACAAAACTCAGGGAAAGTCAAACACCAAAACTGTCCAATGATCCCTCCCCTACCCACAAAACTCTGGGTAAGTCAAACACCAAAACTGTCCAATGATCATGATCTCTCCCTTACCCACAAAACTCAGGGTAAGTCAAACACCAAAACTGTCCAATGATCATGATCCCTCCCCTACCCACAAAACTCAGGGTAAGTCAAACAACCAACAGTCCAATAATCTCTCCCTTACCCACAAAACTCAGGGTAAGTCAAACAACCAACAGTCCAATAATCTCTCCCTTACCCACAAAACTCAGGGTAAGTCAAACAACCAACAGTCCAATAATCTCTCACTTACCCACAAAACTCAGGGTAAGTCAAGCACCAAAACTGTCCAATGATCATGATCCCTCCCCTACCCACAAAACTCAGGGTAAGTCAAACAACCAACAGTCCAATAATCTCTCACTTACCCACAAAACTCAGGGTAGGTCAAGCACCAAAACTGTCCAATGATCATGATTCCTCCCCTACCCACAAAACTCAGGGTAAGTCAAATGCTCAACAGTCCAATAATCTCTCCCTTACCCCCATAACTCTGTGTTAGTCAAACACCCAACAGTCCAATGATACCTCCCCTGCCCAAAAAACTCTTAAGCAATTCAACCCCTTCCGCAACAGTCCAGTGATCCCTCCCCTACTAACAAAACTCTGGGTAAATCCATCCCCCAATAGTCCAATAGTTCCTCCCCAACCCACATAACTGAGAGTAAGTAAGAGTAAGTAAAAACCTCTTAAGAGTGCAGTGATCACTCCCCTACCCACAAAACTCTGGGTAAATCCATCCCCCAATAGTTCCTCCCCAACCCACATAACTGAGAGTAAGTAAAAAACCCTTAAGAGTGCAGTGATCACTCCCCTACCCACAAAACACAAAGGAAATCAAACTCTCAACAGGCTAAGTTAAACTCCCAACAGTCAAATGATCCTTCCCCTTCCAACAAAGCTCAAGTAACACGCCCAAACCATGCATAGCCCTTTAACCCCAACAATCTGATAATGCCTCCTCTACCCGAAGAGTTCTCATTAAGTCAACCCTACCAACATTCCAATAATCCTTGCCCTTTTAACACAAGGTTGGAGAAAATTTTTAAAAACTCATATGAGTGTTTCTATTTCCACGTAAACCTTACTTGGGCTGAACATCATAATTGTGTCCGATGACATTGAGTATATTGTACATATTTTGGTGATCCTTTTACAGGACAACATGAATCGTGACAGTCAGCTGTCAAACACTTCCAGCCAGTCAGATTTCTCTGTGCCAGAGTTTGCTCTTGAACTATCGCGTGAAAAAGCTGCTAGTCTGATAGAGGGTCCAACCCAAGGAGCTACTTCAGATGTGTAAGTAGATCACAATATCTTCGGGTCACATCTCTATATCTGTTGTGTTTCCCGAAAAATGTTTAATAAGCAAATTAATTTAACAACAGTTATTGCTGAAAAATGTATCTAAAACTTACTTTTGCAAATATCAGAAGTGTTTGTGATAAACAGAGTCAAAATTAACAAGGGCCTGGTATTTTCTAAAATTGACTGGTAGAAATATTTGTTCATGTCTCAGAATTTAATCTTTGTTTGGATTATGAATATTTCTATTTGAAGAACATTGTTTGTTACTTAGTCAGTCTTGGTGTATAATTAAGTCAATTAATGAAAGATACTTTTATGTAAAGAAACCTCATCATATTCAATAAACCTTGTCTATCTGCAGAGAGCCGAAGCGCTCTTCAGCTCCTCCAGGACAGATACCAGCCAAGGACATTCTGGCTCTGGCTTCTGCTGCTGACCTCCCAACCATTACCACAACAAAACCTGAGATCCAGCGCGACGCAGACTCTGACTTCGCCGAGCTTAACCCACTCGACGATGTTGATGTGTCTGATCAACTTATCAAGAAGAAAGAAGTGAGCTAAAACACAAAGCTTTGGAATTTTAATAATCGTAAAAATCAACATAAATATGAGTAAAGAATTGTGTGTTGTATTTCTAATGAGGGTTAGTATGGTTTGATGGTTTATGTTATTTATTGCTATACAATTTATTTTGTTCTGTATTGTTTAATCTTTTGTGTATAATGGCTAGACATGTTTAAGAAAATGGACTTCATAATGGATCATTGTGAAATCAGAAATGTACAGTGTATAAGAAATATAGTTTGTTAGGAGTTCAAGGCAAACAAATTAAATAACAGTCATCATTACTATTTGCTTTATCGGAGACAAACATCTACAATATATGATTTTTCTTTATGTTTGTAAAAGTCATACATGTTATGCTTTCGTAGAGTGAGGATGGTCCAGAAATCCGCGGTGGATCTGTTGACGCCCTTGTTGTCCACGCTTCAGCTGCTGGCAAATCAGGTATGATTCATAAAACCTCCATCAATGACCAAGCTTTCATTACAGGGTTGTGTCATTATTGTCTCCAGATATACTACAGAACTACTCGACTACTCGACACTAGTACTGAGAATGATTAACTGAAATCAAAAACTTGTTTGCCTTTTATCCTTAAGTGTTAGATTAGACTTTACAAAATGTGTCCACTACCAAATTAAAAATTCCTTTGTAAAAACCAGGGAGTGTTCTTCACCTGCAATCTGCCACAGACACATCTGTATACCACCCAAGAAACTTATCCTTTAGCAGCCTAAGACATGTCTCCTGTATACCACCCAAGAAACTTATCCTGTAGCAGCCTAAGACATGTCTCCTGTAGATCACCCCAGACGTGTCTCTAGATCAACCCAGATTTGACTCCTGTAGATCACCCAAGACATGTCTCCTGTAGATCACCCAAGACATGTCTCCTGTAGACCACTGCAGACATGTCTCAAGTATATCCCAAGACGTGTCTCCTGTAGTATAGATCACCCCAGACATGACTCTCTGGAGCACTCCAGACATGTCTCCTGTAGACCACCCAAGACATGTCTCAAGTAGATCACCCAAGACAGGTCTTCTGTAGACCACCCCAGACATGTCTCCTGTAGACCACCCGAGACATGTCTCCTGTATGTCACCTAAGGTATGTCTCCTGTAGACCACCCCAGACATGTCTCCTGTAGACCACTTCACTCATGTCTCCTGTAGACCACCCCAGACATGTCTCCTGTAGACCACCCCAGACATGTCTCCTGTAGACCATCCCAGGTATGTCTCCTGTAAACCACTCCAGACATGTCTCCTGTAGACCACCTCATATATGTCTCTTGTAGACAACCCAAGACATGTCTCCTGTAGACCACCCCAGACATGTCTCTTGTAGACAACCCCAGACATGTCTCCTGTAGACCACCCCAGACATGTCTCCTGTAGACCACCCCAGACATGTCTCCTGTAAACCACCCCAGACATGTCTCTTGTAGACCACCCAAAATGTCTCCTGTATGTCACCCCAGGTATGTCTCCTGTAGATCAACTTAGACACTACAACATTAAATTTTCTCACAAACACATTTTATTTGAGACCACCTGACCATTACAATAAGACAATGCCGAGGCGCCCCTGGTTCACATTCCTTTGTCTGTTCCGGTGGGTGTTGACCAGTTTAACCCTGTAACCTCAAAACATTTTGTCTTTCAAAAAATTGTAATTATCATTTACTGTATAATTTCTATAGAAGTAATATAGAAAGTTTTCTATCAGATTTGTTTTCATTTAACTAAACACTAACCCGATCACACTGCACTATCCCAACCAAGGATTATTTAGTTTAGAAAATTATCATGTAGAACACCTACATACATGTAAACCGAACCTATTTTATTGATTATAGTACTCCTAAGTACTTTGTATACCAGAAACTACTTCATTGACGATATTTAGGTAAATGCTGTAACTGGCTGAATATCTTTTCACTTGTTACACTTTATCGCTGGTACAATGTATCATTTAAACTCCATCATAATGGTAGTATGTTGTAATAAAAGATGCAGTTATAAATCAGTGTATCTATTTTAATTTGACATGTAAATTAAGATATCTATTTACAATATATTTCTGTACTCTATTGCAACCTGAATGCTTTACTTTACCTATTTATGCCTGTATATCTGGGTTAAGGGTTGTATGAGACTGTTATATAAGACAGTTTATATGCTGCTATCAACTCTTACTCCTTAGACTATTGGTTGACAAATTTTGCTTTACATTGGAAATTTTGCAATAAGATTCATTACGCTAATGTAAAACAAAATACGATTTAATAGTAGTTAGGTAACTTTTGAAATAGTTATCTGGTAACATTTTAGTAGTTATTTTATTACATATGAAATATGTGTTTGCTTTAAATATAGTTCCTAATAGAAGTTTGTTGATGTCCTAAACATCCCACTCTTTAGATCATCGCTTCTTAGTTATGACCAAAACTTTTTTTTAGAATACAACGTAAATGGCTTCCAGCATAGAAAAATAAGCTTGTCTGGTGCAGCATCCCTCCTCTGTTTTTCAGTTTTCCCTCAAAATGTCACTGAATAAAAAAGATTGGTCAAACATTTAACTTACCACATGAACACCTGGGATATTGTCACAGATGATGTGACATGGACGATTTAGAACCCTAATAGTCCTTTCACTAAGATATTTGAACACTTTGTTTTTAATAGTCAAGTCAAATGAACAAATACCTTTCGCTAACGATAAAACATTTCTAATTTCTTCATCAGTAAGCCATTGCTATTATTACTAATATTTCAAATATATCAAAGATAACAAATAACACTTGATGCTTAAGCTTGTAGAATCATGTTCAAAATCGCTTGAAACATGTGAAACATCATGAAATCTTACCATCAGGAAAGGTGTCATAAAGTCATTAAGTTACACACAATGCAGCGCTGAATCATCACATTTTGAGGACACAGTTATTAGTAATCTAGTTTGTACTTAAGTGAGATTTATCTTTTTTTAGATCAGAGTTTTATCAGAGATGAAATATCCCCAACATAGCAAAAATCGAATATCAGCAATATGATCAAAGCCAAAAACTTGTATGGGAACATTTTGCTGTGAAACTGAAAAAAATATGGTACAAAATGTGTATTCCAAATCTTGATATAGAAATCCGTTAATTTTGTTTCTTAACATTTCCCCTCGAAGGGTCGGACACTGATTTGGCTTCATGTAATCAGGAAGGTGAGTGGTTAGAAAGTGTCATGTTACATATCTACTTGGCCAATCACATCTGTTGTTCCATTGTGTGTCATGAATGATTCCCCACTTATACACCTTTTCCTCATAACTAAAATTTGTAAGCTACAAAGTAATTCTATTGTTTTCGATCTGATGACAAAATGATAAAGTATTGCTGAGTTTATATGATTTTGAAATGAAAATATTTTACTAAACCTCAGTCAAAATTAAAGCTAGAAGAAGCGATACCAAGTGGGGAAGCATTGTACCTGTGTATATAGCCCTAGAGCAATCGTTGGACCTAGTGTGCATGTGTGTATCATTGTGTGTGTCTCAACATGTACATAGCGCGATCATTAGTGTTTATTGTATGTGTGTCTCTATATATGTATACACTGTGTTTACCCTTCCTTGTGTTCCATACATATTACACACCAGCACACACTTAATGACACATGCTCATAATCGCATGATATTTTTTAATCATTGAATAATTTCTTACAGATATTACGGTAATGTTTTATATGTGTACTTTTTCTGCCATAATCTGATGTCATGTTTTATTGATATTATACGTTTAGTTGCCTCTAAGCTGATTTATGAATGCCAAGCATTAAGCATAAGCCCATATAAAGGAATGATATATTGTGATGGCCTGATGCATTTAGGCATTGGGACTTGAGTATTTGGTGCATCAAAGGGACCCTGGATATGACCGTAATTCTCACTGTTAAAGTCCTGTCATTCATTCGCTAGGATTTAGAAGAAGTAAAGTTGATGAAAATCAATAGTTCATAACAAAACTGGATAGAAAATGTATTATTTTCATTTGGTGCGGTAAAAAAAAAATTGACAAAAATGGTCTTGTCTATCTATAACTTTAAAACAACCAATGTTCTCACTGAAATGTAAAAAAGAAATATCAGTTTGACTATGATTTAACAAATTGTCAGTTTAGAAACTCATGTTCCATGATTATGTGACCTTAGATATTAATGAATATTAAGAGTTATTTGCCCTTTTTAGGTCACCTGAGACAAAGTCTCAAGTGACCTATTGCGATCACCTTTTGTCCGTCGTCGTGCGTCCGTAAACAATTTACATTTTCGACTTCTTCTCCAAAACCCCTGAACCAATTTCAATGAAATTTTGCAGGGACCTTCCATGGAAAAAGGTCAACAAAAACAGTTGCCGGTTTAGTCCTAAGCCCCCAGGGGCCTGAGGGGCGGGGCCAAAAAGGGTCAAATTGACTAAAATTTCAAAAATCTTCTTCTCCAAAACCCCTGAACCAATTTCAATGAAATTT